>NW_027331537.1:0-93950 GCF_022965805.1 Primulina eburnea
TTTTTTTTTTCCTTCTTTAACATCTCCCAACGTTTTTTTTTCTGATACCACAATTTGACCAAAAAAAATTAAATGTACTAATGTTTTATATTGAGGCATGCAGGAAATTAAGAACAAGGTTACGTTCGGAAGATCCGAAATTTGGTTCGGACGTTCCGAAATTGTGCCAATCAGAAGCAAAATAGAAGCTGTTCGGAAGCTGCGAGGAGCAAGTTCGGACGTTCCGACGACTGGATCGGACGTTCCGAACACAAGCAATCAAATCACTTCAATCCGGAGACAAATTGATCTGACTGTTGATTGAGTAGATTTCAGACGCTACGATGGACATGATCGGAAGCTACGAAGTGTTGAAGATTTCAAATCTCCGGAAACGCGGGAATGTTCGGACGGTACGAACTGGAGTTCGGACCTTCCGAAGTTGTTCATACACTGTCTAAAAGAACTGTTCAGAAGAAACGAAGTTTGATCGGTCCCTCCGAAGCATATGTTCGGACCCTACGAAGTCAAGAACGGAAGATCCGAAGTCATTCCAGAATTACGCAAATTGATTTCAATCACATCGGACGTTCCGAAGTATAAACAGAAGATCCGAACCTTGGCGTCCAAGACTAGTATAAATATGCCTTTGAGGATGCATTCTCAATCATCCCACTCCATTCTCTCTTGTCTCTTACAAAGCTTTCTACTATCTCTTGTGTGGGTTGATTAAAAGAGTTGTAATATCAAAAGAGTTGTAGAAAAAGAGTGAAAGTAATACACTCGAGTGGGTTGTAAAGTTCGTGGCTATCCTTGGAGCCCTCAAGGCCAAGTAGACGAATCGAGGCGTGGTTGTAAAAGCTAGCTTGGAGCTCCTAAAGCCAAGTCGTCATAGTGATACCTCGATCCTCATCGAGAAGGGGAGACGTAGACGATTCTTCGTCGAACTTCCATAAACATCTCTATCCCTCTTTACTTTACGCATTTACTTTACTACGCATTTATTTTACGCACTTACTTTACGCATTCATTTTTATTTGTGATTGTCCCTCAAGTCTTTCGCTTGCAATTTTTGCAAACTCGTTTTAAAAACGCTAAAGGGCCTTAAAGAACCTATTGACCCCCCCTTTAGGTTCTTCAAGTGGTATCAGAGCCTAGTTTTTCAAAATCTTTTAAAATGGCCAATCTAGCTAGCGAGTATGCCCAAGGACAATCCACAAATCGTCCCCCTCTTTTCAATGGTACCAATTACGGATATTGGAAGAATAGAATATCTCTATACATTCAATCCGTCGATTACGACCTTTGGAAAATAACGGTGAAAGGTCCCTATATCCCCATGAAAACGGTGGATGATAAGGAAATTCCTAAGGGAATGGATGACCTCACCAAGGACGATATGAAACTTATCTCTCAAAATGCTAAAGCTATGAATATTCTGAAAGCGTTGCGCTTCCGGCCACCGTAACCGATCCGCTTTCAAGTGGTATCCGAGCTATGGTTACGTTTTTGTGTAGCAAATACAATATATATTATGTTGGAGATCGATGTTCTAACCGCATGAGTGTGTTTTTTTTGCAACAAATCGAGGGCCCTTTATGGGGAAAAATTCGGGCAGCAAGTTTGCTGCCCGTGTCGGGCAGCTCGGGCTGCCCGAGGGGCTGCCCGTTTCGGGCAGCTAGGGCAGCCCGAGGGGCTGCCCGAACAGCCCCATCATTTTTTAATAATAAAAAAAAAAATTGTTGTTGGCCGGAATCCGGCGACGGAGCTCCGGCGACGGCGATGACGACTAGGGTTTCCAAAAGGTTTTTGGATTAATCAAAGTGTCATGGGCCCTTTGGTTTTGGTCTTGGATATAACTATTTTTGTTATTTTATTTTTTTTGGTTTTTTTTTTTTTTTTTTTTTTTTGGAGAAGAAATGAAAAAAAGTAAAATAATAAGGGGGGGGGGGGGTTGTTGGTGGTTACATTGATGTAAGCGGTTATACAATGATTTGTGAAATATTTTAAATGTGAATGTATTTGGTGAAAAATGATTTTTGGACCCTTAAGTTTAAAATTACAAAAGTTGCAAATATTTTCTCATGAAATAAATAATTTAAGTTGGACTTTGATTATTTATAGTAAATTGTGATTTACAAGAAATTCGGTTATAAATAAATTAATTTGAAAGTAGACAAAGGTGTTTGTATACTTTGTTAATTTAGTTTATAATCGTGGCGGTTAGTGATTGATCAAGATATATAATATTGGATCAATTAATTATTGTGATAATTAATTGATGGTGTATGATATGTGATATTATGCATGAAGGATGATCAAAAGCCCAAGCCCAATTTGCTAGGTGTATGCTAGGATATTTTGTGTTGAATGATTGTAATAATTATCAATTTATCAAGTGGGCTTGGTTTATGGCCCGTTCCCACCCCATGAGATGTATCCCTATTTGCCATGGATATTTATTTGTAAATATTAGTATAGTGGATGATCAAGATTGGAAGATGGTGGCCATGATGATTATGATGATCGAAGACATGTAAATATTGGAAGCTTATGTAAATGTTGCATTTGCATCCCGTTCATTTACCCTAGGATTGGACCTAGGTCCGCGTTTAGCTCACACGAACCGTTAGTATTGGGGCGATTGATCATCCTTGTTTGTTTTCTATTTATAATATATGCATGATATGTTATAAATAATGAGTATGTGCGTTATTATTATGATAATAACAAAGTTGCATGAATCCGGCAAACATACGATCAAACATGGCGAGCTTTTAAAATAAAATTAATGATGAGACCTTTCAAAATTAAAAACCCTCATTTTTGAATTAGATTCAAAATTAATATCAAGCCCGAAAAGGGGAATTATAAATTTGTTTATAATTTCCTTGTCTTCCATCGACAATGGGTGCATGATGAACGCTACCCGTACTCGGGGCTCGGCTCATATTATTGGGGGAGCCCTGGGTGCCGGAAAGCTGTGACATCCATTGACATGGTGATGTGAACTACGTGGAACTCCCATGATTTCGGCTCATATTATTGAGGGAACTCATGGCGACCGTCCATTAAGGTTCAACATCGATGGGTAAGGCTTGACACGTGAAGATGAACGACGTCATATTATTGGGTCCTAATCAAACGTGAGACAAAAGTTTACGTAGAGGGTTGTATTGTGATGCAATTGGAAACTACCTTTAGGAATTGTGATTGGCTGATATTATTCGGGATCACAATTCGCTAATTGGACCTTACGTACCTACTGAGGAAAGGAGTTTCCTGTTTTCACTAGAGGGTAGTGAAAGATGTCAAAACAGTGGGAGCAAATATTTATGAAGTAAAAGTCCAAACTTCATATCTTACTAAATATTTAAAATAGTCATCAACATTTATCTGTTTTTACTTTTCAGTACAAATTGACGATGTCATCGATTCGCAATCCAATATCCGTAATACTCGACAAAAACATATTAACTGGACCTAATTACCTCACTTGGCTAAGAAACCTAAAAATCGTCTTGAATTCGGAAAAGATAGCATATACACTGACTGAGTCGCCCCCTGTTGAGGCTCCGACTGATAGCAATCCTGAGGAATTGCAGGCTTACAAGGAATGGTGTGACCATGACTTGATAGCCAGGTGTTATATTCTGACTTCTATGAATGATGAGCTGCAGAGGCGTTTTGAGGGTGCAAAGAGTGCTGCTGACATTCATTTGCATCTCAAAGAGCTCTTTGGAGAGCAAACGCGTCCTCTTAGGCATGCTACCGTCAAGGAGCTGATCACTTTGCGCATGCGAGATGGGGCCTCGGTCCATGAGCATGGCCTAAAGGTGATCGGGCTCGTGGACAAGCTCGTTGGCATGGATCTGATCTTGCCTTCGGATTTGACCACCGACGTGTTGCTGTTATCGATGCCTAGCTCATTTGATCCTTTTGTGGTGGACTTCAACATGAACAAGATGGAACCGACCCTTGAGGAGTTGGTGAATATGCTTGTTACGTTCGAATCCACCATCAAGAAAGAGAAGTTGGTTCTTTATGTGGGTTCTTCATCTGGTACGAAGATTGATCCACATGGGAATGGAAAGAAGCGTTCTTTCCAACGTCCCAAGAAGAACGTGCCCTTGTTGAGGCAATCTCCGAATCCCGTTGTGGCAGCCACACCAGTTAGGGCTGACAAGACTAGTGATGTTTGTCATCACTGCAAGATGCCTGGACATTGGAGGCGAAATTGCAAGGAATATCTGGCCCAGAAGTGTTCTGGAAACGGTATGTTCTGAATTTAAGTAAACATTTCAATTAACTCTACTTCTTGGGTATTAGATACCGGTTGTGATTCACATCTCTGTAATGGGTTACAGGTGATGGGAAGAAGTAGAATGCTTAGGAAGGTGTGACCTTCTAGAGGATGGGCAATGGAGCAAGAGTTGCTGCCAAGGCTATTGAATATGTTTACTTATTATTGAACAAAAGTTTAAGTTAATTTTATGAGATGTTTTGTTTGTACCTAATTTTGAAAAAACATTGTTTCCATTTCTATGGTGATAAAGATGGATATTCTTGTTTATTTTTGGTTTTTCACATTTTTTTAAAAAAAAAAAAAAAGTTAAGTCGGAAACTAAAAAAAAAAAAAAAAAAAAAAAAAAAAAAAAAAAAAAAAAAAAAAAAAAAAAAAAAAAAAAAAAAAAAAAAAAAAAAAAAAAAAAAAAAAAAAAAAAAAAAAAAAAAAAAAAAAAAAAAAAAAAAAAAAAAAAAAAAAAAAAAAAAAAAAAAAAAAAAAAAAAAAAAAAAAAAAAAAAAAAAAAAAAAAAAAAAAATGTGTGTGTTTGGGGGGGTTTTTTGTTTTTTTGGTGTTTTTTTATTTTTTTTTGGGTTGGGGTGGTTTTTTTTGGGTTTTGGGGTTGTTGTAATTTTTGGGGGGGGGGGGGGGGGGGGGTGTTTGTTTTTGTTTGTTTGTTTTTTTTTTTTTGTGTGGGGGAAGGGGGGGGGGGGGGGGGGGGGGGGGGTTGGGGGGTGGGGGTTTTTGTGTTTTTGGGGGGGGGGGGGGGGGGGTAGCAAAGGTTTTGCAACATTTACAAGAATGAATGTTTAATTGGTACTTGAGAACTTGAAAACGATCTCTATAACTTAAAATTAAAAGATATTCTGTTAAATGTCCATTCAAAGGCAGACACCATATGAGATATGGATGGGTAAGCCTCCCAAATATTCTTATCTTAGAATATGGGGAGCCCTGCTTATGTGAAGCAGGTAGTGGGAGATAAATTGGATTGTTGATCCATTTTATGTTACTTTGTGGGATATCCAAGGAATTAAGTTGGATATTATTTCTATCATCCCCAAGAAACAAAGGTGTTTGTTTCTTGGAATGCAACCTTTTTGGAAAAGGATTTTCTATTGGATAGAAAAAGGGAGATGATAGAACTCGAAGAGGTTCGAGAGAAACCCGCAATTATAGAACCCACACACGTTGAGCCAAAAGAGGAGATACAAGCTCCTAGCAGATACGAGAAAGTCTCGAGACCACCTATGAGGTATGGTCAGCTTCTTGAAGAGGGCCATGATGAGCCTAACCATGGATGTGATCCAAGGACCTTCAAGGAAGCGTTATCTGATGCCGATTCATCCAAGTGGCTTGAAGCAATGGAATCTGAGATGAATTCCATGCATTCGAACCAAGTGTAGGATCTTGTGGATCCACCTGGGGACTTGGGGCGGATGGGAAGGTATTGACCTTCAAGGCGCGATTGGTGGCAAAAGTATGTACTCAAAGACAAGGAGTTGACTTTGAGGAAACCTTTTCCCAGTCGCAATGTTCAAGTCCATAAGGATTTTGCTAGCCATAGCTGCATGGTATGACTGTGAGATATGGCAGATGGATGACAAGACAAACTTTCTTAATGGGGATTTTAAGAAAGTTATTTACATGTCTCAACCTGAAGGGTTTACATCTATCGGAAGTGAGCATATGGTATGCAAACTTCAGAGATCTATTTATGATCTAAAGCAGGCATCTAGGAGTTGGAACCTCAGATTCGACAGTACAATCAAATAGTTTGATTTACTAAGAATACTGAGGAACCCTATGTGTATTAGAAGGTCAGTGGGAGTGTTGTGACATTCCTGGTGCTTTATGTTGATGACATTCTACTCATTGTGAATGATGTAGGAATGTTGCAATCAACTAAGATAAGGTTAGCGAGTAAGTTCTCGATGCAGGACTTGGGTGAAGCATCTTTTGTATTGGGATACAGATCTATTGAGATAGATCGAAAAGATGGCTTGGTCTCACCCAGTCCACATACATTGATACCATCGTGAAGCGGTTCTCGATGGATGAGTCCATGAGAGGACATCTACCAGTGTGTCATGGCGTGTCCCTATCCAAGTCTGTCTCCCAAGACAGATGCAGAGATAGTGGCGATGACACGCATTCCGTATGCTTCGGAAATTTGTAATATCATGTATGGGATGATATCTACACGTCCTGACGTGGCGTTTGCACTATATGTAGTGAAATGATATCATTCGAACCCTGGTCTTCCACACCTGAAAGCTGTGAAAGACATCCTCAAGTAGTTGAGAAGGACCAATAAAGTGTTCTTGGTCTATGGGGTGGAGAACTAAAATTAGAAGGCTATACCGACTCTAGCTTCCAAAGCGATATCGATGACTCGAAGTCAACCTCTGGTTTTGTATTCATGCTCAATGGTGCTGCAGTCTCTTGGAAGAGTTCCAAGCAAGACAATATTACGGATTCCAGCACAGAGGCCGAATACATTGCTGCATCAGATGCAGCAAGGGAGGCTGTTTGGATAAGGAATTTCGTCCAAGAGTTGGGCGTCATTCCTAATGGAGTTGCTCCTATCCCGGTGTTGTGTGACAACACGGGAGCTATAGCTCAAGCAAAGGAGCCTAGGTCTCATCAGAAATCCAAACTAGTATTGATAAAGTACCACATCCTCGGAGAGATTGTGGAAAGTAGAGAAGTGTCAAAAAAAAAAAAAAAAAAAAAAAAAAAAAAAAAAAAAAAAAAAAAAAAAAAAAAAAAAAAAAAAAAAAAAAAAAAAAAAAAAAAAAAAAAAAAAAAAAAAAAAAAAAAAAAAAAAAAAAAAAAAAAAAAAAAAAAAAAAAAAAAAAAAAAAAAAAAAAAAAAAAAAAAAAAAAAAAAAAAAAAAAAAAAAAAAAAAAAAAAAAAAAAAAAAAAAAAAAAAAAAAAAAAAAAAGAAAAAAAAAAAAAAAAAAAAAAAAAAAAAAAAAAAAAAAAAAAAAAAAAAAAAAAAAAAAAAAAAAAAAAAAAAGAAAAAAAAAAAAAAAAAAAAAAAAAAAAAAAAAAAAAAAAAAAAAAAAAAAAAAAAGGGGGGGGGGGGGGGGGGGGGGGAGGGGGGGGGGGGGGGGGGGGGGGGGGGGGGGGGGGGGGGGGGGGGGGGGGGGGGGGGGGGGGGGGAGGGGGGGGGGGGGGGGGGGGGGGGGGGGGGAAGGGGAGAGGGAGGGGGGGGGGGGGGGGGAGGGGGGGGGGGGGGGGGGGGGGGGGGGGGGGGGGGGGGGGGGGGGGGGGGGGGGGGGGGGGGGGGGGGGGGGGGGGGGGGGGGGGGGGGGGGGGGGGGGGGGGGGGGAGGGGGGGGGGGGGGGGGGGGGGGGGGGGGGGGGGGGGGGGGGGGGGGGGGGGGGGGGGGGGGGGGGGGGGGGGGGGGGGGGGGGGGGGGGGAGGGGGGGGGGGGGGGGGGGGGGGGGGGGGGGGGGGGGGGGGGGGGGGGGGGGGGGGGGGGGGGGGGGGGGGGGGGGGGGGGGGGGGGGGGGGGGGGGGGGGGGGGGGGGGGGGGGGGGGGGGGGGGGGGGGGGGGGGGGGGGGGGGGGGGGGGAGGGGGGGGGGGGGGGGGGGGGGGGGGGGGGGGGGGGGGGGGGGGGGGGGGGGGGGGGGGGGGGGGGGGGGGGGGGGGGGGGGGGGGGGGGGGGGGGGGGGGGGGGGGGGGGGGGGGGGGGACACGAATGTCTGAACAGTCCGGCTAAGGAATAATGTTGTTTGATCCCCTAGCTAGCCTTAACCTGGACATTATCGACAAGCATCGCGAATCAATGGGATTAAATCATATGGGTATTTGGCTCTAGTGCAAGTGGGAGATTGTTAGAGTAGGTGCCCGTCGAGCCAAGTGTTGGCCGAGTGTTCACAATGAACTCTATGTATAAGCAATCTTTATTTATTAATATTTGAAATTATTATTTTGGCAAATCTTTATCTGTATACCAATGCTAGTTGCATAGATAAAGCCCTTGAATATACAAATAGTAGAAAGAATATGAGATGCTCATATGATGAGTATCATGAAACTCATATTTGTAATACTGTATATTCTAAACGGTTCCTAGTCGATTCAGCCGCCACTAAGAAGGATATAGGCCGCTCGAGTTAGAGACTAGTATCTGCGATGTGAGTACCATGTTTCATTGGTAGGGGACATTGTGATGTCCGAACATGCAGATAGGTGCTCCTTGTAGAGTGCACTGAACAACCCTCCATAAAAGGACTTTCCAAGTGGTTCTCACTTATCGAGTGGAAAAGTCCTGGTTTATGGTTGTACAGAATTAGTCCTTATGACCCGGGACAACATTGAGACTCTATGTGCTAGAATTACACTTTGACTTGTTTACCGACTCTCATGGGTCATCAGGTGGCAAGATTGGGTGTTCTGTCGAAACACATAGGAGTCGATGCATTGTAGTCGGGGATTCACCGCTTACCTTCGGGTATGGATATCCTATGTGTTATCATGTGTATGTAGGTTGAAATCTCTGGCCAGAGTATGGTTGTAATTATGAAAGGGGTTTCATAGATTACACCATTGATGCAACTACAACATGACACATAGTATCGATTCATTGACAACTCTCGATAAACCAATAGTTGTCGAATCGGTCGGGATATATGAGTTGAAGGGACCGTACTGTACGCTAACCATAATTGAATGGTTCTTGCAGGCACTATCATTTGATACCTAGGGAATCATGTAAGCGATGCTGCTAGGCGTTTAACATGATTGGTTGGGTACTATCAGACTTGAGCTCTGACGTTCTTGTTATCAAGGTGTTGATAAGTAAGAATGGAGCAATTGGGGTATGCTCGCATAAGGACATGTTTAGTCCGAATCACATGGAGATGTGAACCCACGGCTAGTCGTATCAATGAACCATTGAGGGCCACACAAGTGCTAGCTTTCTAGATCCCGTTGAGAAGTAAAATAGTTCAATGTGTTGAACGGCTTATAAAGGGGTTTATAAGCGTAAAGAAAATTAGAAGTATGACTTCTATAATGGAGAAAATAGTTCAAAGTGTTGAACGACTTATAAATGAGTTTATAAGTGTAAGGAAAAATAGAAGTATGACTTCTATGAGAGAAATGTAAATTTTGATTTATTGAAGTGTTCCTAAATTAAAATTTGGCCAAGTGAATAATGTAATTGAAAATTGTGATTTTCATAAACATTATTATGGACTAAATAAATTAATTCAAATGTTGAATTAATTAAACACTAGTGGACCTAGTAGAGTCCAAATAATTAAATTAATTCAAGTGTTGAATTAATTAAATTATATTGAGTCTTGTAGATCTCAATTAAAATAATTATTTAACTAGTGGGACTTGGGTAAATTCAAGTAATGTTTAATTAGTCTCAAATGTGTTTGAGATAATTAAATTTAGTCCAAAGTTTTTAATTTGATTAAAAACTATATTATATGCATGCATGGGAGGTGAAGGGTTGGAGATTACTTTTTATTAAAATAATGCAAGGCATGCACCTTTTGCTTTTTGCTTTTCTCACAACCAAGACATGCAATTAACTCATTCTCCTTCTCTCCCTCATGCATATGGCCGAATTCTCTCTTGCATTTCTCTCCTCCATTTTTCTCATTTTTGTTCTTCAATTTGTTGGAGATCAAACACACTTCTCTTTGAAAAATCCTCATATTTTTCTAGTGCAAAATATGAGGGGATCTACCTAGTTGGTGGTGGGCCTAATTTGAAGGAAAGATTCAAGGACTTGGAGGAGGAGCTTGTAGATCTTCATGCCTTGAAGTGCTTTGTTGTTTGACAACAAAGTTGGAGCCACAATCAATCTTTTAAAGATTGATAGGTATATTTTCTAAACACACTATGAATGTCATTTTTGTGTTTTATTGTATTTGTTGCACAAAAGATAGGGGTGGCCGAAATTTTTGATTATAAACTTGATTTTTTAAACTTCCGTTGCGCTTCCGGCCACCGTAACCGATCCGCTTTCATACATAGAGTTTCATTGTGAACACTCGGCCAACACTTGGCTCGACGGGCACCTACTCTAACATAATCTTCATTGTTCCCTAGATATGAATGAATGCAACAGAATCTCGGCTTGCACCTCCGCCAAAGAGATTTGTGACAAATTGGAGATTTGCCACGAGGGAACCAATCAAGTCAAAGAAACGAAGATAGATCTTCTCCAACTCAAGTACGAGACCTTTGAGATGGAACCCAAGGAGGATACCGACACCATGTTCCGGCGGCTCACCCAAATCATCAATGAGCTTGCCCAACTTGGTGAGAACTACCCAACTAAACAAGTGTGGAGGAGAGCCCTTCGAGCACTACCGGCGGAATGGGATGAAAAGCGCACGGCTATCATTGAATCCAACAAGGGAGATGCGGCATCCTACGACCTTGATCAACTTCATGGGACCCTAAAGACCCATGAACTTGAAGTATCTACCCGGAAGGAGACAAAGAAAGATGACGACAATGTAAAGGCGAAAGGGATCGCCTTGACCAGTCAACTTGAAGATAGCGACGATGAAGAAATGGCACTCCTCACTAGAAAGTTCAAAAGATTCATGCGGAGTTCCAACTTCAACAAGAAGGACAAAAAGATTGAGAAGGAAGTGACCTGCTACAACTGTCAACAAAAGGGTCACTATGCAAACGAGTGTCCCTCCAAGAAGAAGGCCGGCAAAGACAAGAAGAAGGCCCTTCTAGCCACATGGAGCGACAGCGACAACGAAGAGGAGTCTACCCTATGCTTCATGGCAAAGGAAGATCATCTGACCGACTCGGATGACGAAGAGGTACCCTCTTACGATGAATTACTCTCCGCTTACACTAGTATGTACAATAAGGCTAAGTCACTTAGAAATGAGAATAAGCAACTTAAAACTGAACTAGAAGCTAGGATGCATGACAACACTAAACTCAAGACAAACCTAAGAGACTTAGAGAAAGCCTTCAACAAGTTCAATGTGAGTAGCGGTAAACTAGAAAACCTCTTGAGCATGCAAAGGTGTAACTTCGACAAAGGAGGTCTAGGATATGAAAAGAAATCAGTCAAGTTCGCTAGTCTTATCGCAAAGGCAAAACTAAGAACACCACCAACATGCACTTACTGTTGTAAGATAGGCCACATAAGACCTAAATGCAAGAAATTTAGACACCAACACAATAAGAATAGTTATTGGAAATGGATCCCCAAATCCCCAACTACTACTAACCTCAAAGGACCCAAAGAAACGGGTACCAACTATCAAATTGTATCTCAATCTTATAGGGACAAAGGGGAGACAAGTTATCGAGCACTTGGTATCTTGATAGTGGATGCTCTCGACACATGACGGGAAAAAAGAAGCTGCTACAATCCATTCGACCAAAAGAAAAGGGATCGGTGACCTTTGGAGACAACAACAAAGGGATCATAGAAGGCATCGGCTCAATAGGTATATCTAACTCTACTATTATTGATGATGTACTTCTTGTGAAAGAACTTAAACATAACCTCCTAAGCATTAGTCAATTGTGCGATAGGGGTTATGAAGTCAAATTCACACCACACGATTGCACTGTATCACTCACAACTGACAAATCCATTAGTTTCAAAGGTTATAGAAGTGAAAATGTTTACAAGGTCGATTTAAAGATTTCATCTTTTTCAAAAATAAAAAGCCTTGTAACATTAAATGTTGATGACAACATTCTTTGGCATAGACGACTTGGTCATGTTCGGATGATCCCCATAGAAAAACTTTTAAAACTTGACCTAGTTTCCGGAATGCCAAAGCTGAATTTAAAATTAGATTATTTTTGTGATGCTTGTCAACTTGGTAAACACACAAAGAAATCTTTCAAAAATAAAAATTTTGTATCCACTTCTATGCCCCTTGAATTACTTCACCTAGATTTATGTGGTCCCTCGAGGACAACTAGTCTAAGAGGTAAATCCTATGCTTTTGTCATTGTGGATGATTTTTCACGTTTTACTTGGACATTGTTTTTAGCCCACAAAAGTGATGCCTTTGATCATTTCAAAATTTTTGTCAAAAAGGTTGAAAATGAGAAAAATCTTTTGATCAAACAAATCCGTAGTGACCACGGAACGGAATTTCAAAATGAAAATTTTTCAATTTTTTGTCAAAGCAAAGGCATTGGTCACAACTTTTCTTGTCCTAGAACTCCTCAACAAAACGGTGTCGTTGAGAGGAAGAATAGGACCCTAGTAGAGATTGCAAGGACCATGCTATGTGAGCATTCTCTACCAAAATATTTTTGGGCTGAAGCGATGAGTTCTGCTTGTTACATCATCAATCGCGTATCAATAAGGCCAATTCTCAAGAAAACTCCATACGAACTATGGAGAGGGAGAAAGCCTAACATTTCTTACTTCCGCGCTTTTGGATCAAAATGCTTCATCCACAACAATGGTAAGAACAACCTGGGTAAGTTCGATGCTAAACCGGACAAAGGTATCTTTCTTGGTTACTCTACTTCTAGCAAAGCATATAGAGTCTTTAATAAACACACTTTACTAGTTGAAGAATCTATTCATGTCATATTTGATGAAACTAACCCTTGCTTGCCTAGACCTGTTGTTTCTGATGATGATGATTTAGATATCCTTGGCGAAGAGTTGGAGTCCACAAGCCTAGATGATGTTCCTAAAGATCAAGAGGACGCACCTCTTCCGAAGGAGTGGACTACGCACAAAGATCATCCCATGGACCTCATCATTGGTAGCCCATCGAAGGGAGTATCTACTCGCTCCTCTAATATGTGCAATTATCTTGCTTTTCTTTCTCATATAGAGCCTAAGAACAAAGAAGAAGCTTTACTTGATGATTCTTGGATTATTGCTATGCAAGATGAACTAAATGAATTTAGAAGGAATAAAGTTTGGAATCTTGTACCTAGACCCACTGATAGACCTGTCATAGGAACTAAATGGGTATTTAGGAACAAGTTAGATGAGCATGGTACAATCACTAGAAATAAAGCTAGGCTAGTAGCTAAAGGATATAGTCAAGAAGAGGGAATTGATTATGATGAGACTTATGCCCCTGTTGCTAGACTAGAATCCATTCGCATGCTACTTGCTTTTGCTTGCTCTAGAGACTTTAAATTGTTTCAAATGGATGTTAAAAGTGCTTTTCTTAATGGTGATTTGAAAGAAGAAGTGTATGTTGAGCAACCTGTTGGTTTTGAAGATGTGCACTTATCTGATTATGTGTATAAACTTGATAAGGCTTTGTATGGTTTGAAACATGCTCCTAGAGCTTGGTATGAGAAATTGTCTACTTTCTTGCTGTCTAATGGTTTTTGTAGGGGTAAAGTTGATATTACCTTGTTTACCTTGACTAAAGATAATGATTTGCTGATAGTACAAATATATGTAGATGATATTATTTTTTGTGCTACTAATGAACACTTGTGTAGAGATTTTTCTAAGCTTATGCAGGATCACTTTGAGATGAGCATGATGGGCGAGCTCAACTACTTCCTTGGTCTCCAAATCAAGCAATGCAAAGATGGTTTCTTTGTCAACCAAGGGAAGTACATCAAGGAGATGCTCTAAAAGTTTGGGATGGAGTCTTCCAAAGCCTCATCCACACATATGAGCACGACAGTCAGACTCGACAAAGATGAGGGAGGTAAACTGTTGACCAAAAGTTATTTCGTAGCATGATTGGCTCCCTACTCTATGCGACTGCTAGTAGACCTGACATTATGTTTAGTGTTTGCTTGTGTGCACGATTTCAATCATGTCCAAAGGAATCACACTTATTCGCCTTAAAACGCATTTTCAAATATCTTTCAAATACTCCAAATCTCGGATTATGGTATTCTAAGAACTCATTTTTGGATTTAAAAGCTTACTGTGATGCCGACTTTAGAGGATATAAGGTGGATAGAAAGAGCACTAGTGGTACTTGTTTCTTTTTGGGAAATTGCTTGGTGTCATGGTTTTCTAAAAAGCAAAACTGTGTTGCACTTTCAACGACCGAGGCCGAGTATATGGCTGCCGGTAGTTGTTGTGCACAAATTCTTTGGATGAAGTATCAATTACTCGACTATGGTGTTACTTTTTCAAAAATTCCAATCTTTTGTGATAATACAAACACCATATGTCTAACAAAGAATCCAGTTCAACATTCTCGTATGTGACACCCTGACCCGATACAATTAAAATACAGCGGAATTTAAAATTTTCTTTCAAACATGGAAGGAGTTTCAAAATACATTTTATAAAAGTGTTTACAAAATAACAACATGATCATTCCAATGACATAACAAAATACAAAATATCATTAGTGTGATCATGTTACAAAATGGTACAAAATAATCATCCTTCCAATCTTCGTATGCATATGACCCCCATCCACAGTCAACGTCCCGGTCCGTCGCTCTTATCTGCATCACACGAAATAACTGAAATGAGAATAAATCTCAGCAAGTGGAACTCTTACATAGCAATGATACATAGTATACTCTGTAAAACATGGCTTTTAAATCATAAATACCATCGACTCTGAAACATGAATAACGTAGCAATAACTGTAGCAATAACAATGGCAATAGATAGCAAAACGATGGTATTTCTCTTTTCTATGGTTGGATTGATATCAATAGTATCTGTAACTGTGGTTGCCAATATCCCATCGATATAAATCGATAACTGTGAGGGGATAAAAGCCTATGGTCGATGATCATCTAATTGCATGCAATGCCATGGCTATGATAAATCAATCCAATAAAACATTTGAATTCTCAATAGCATTTAAGGCCGTCGTTTCGCAATCTCATAATATCTCTTGTATTCCCTTTATAACAATGGTGAGACATACAATGCCTCCAATAGATAATCAATGAAATGAATACATAGCAATGGATCAATGGAAGGGAATAACACTTTGAAACCTTTAAAACACAATACATATAATATCATGTGAGCAAAAAGGATGAAATTCCACTTACTACCAATAGAACACCTCAAATAAGCTCTTGGTACCCCACCTACAACAATAATCCATAAATAACACCAATATCAACTCTAGATCCACAAGTACAAGTCAAATAATCCATTAAACAACTCAAACATCAAATCCAAAATAACCCTTAACTCAAAACCTCGTTAGAATCGCACCAAAAACTTACCTAAGCTTCCTTATACCACGGAGAACGATGATCTCAAGTCGGAAATCCAAATAACTCCAAGAATCGAAGATAGGAAGCAAAAGAAATGGATGAAAACCCTTGCCAATGGAGAGAAAATCTCGAAAAGTAGATAGGATAAGGTATGGAATGAAGTCAACTCAATCAAAAAGGTACTAAATAACTCGCCCATACTTACACCGCGGGTGCGCCAACACAAGCACCGCGGGTGCGCCATGCTCTCGGCATACCAAAATAATTCTCATGCACGATCACCGCGGGTGCGGTGCTACAATTACCGCGGGTGCGGTGCACACCGCGGGTGCGGTCCTTGCACTGCCGCGGGTGCGGTCATGCCACGGCCCTCAAAATGCAAAATGATGAATAGTACACCGCGGGGGCACTCATCTAAGAGCGCGGGTGCACTCTACTCACGGCAATGAACAGTACAAACTCAACTAAAATCGATCCGAAACGCTGAAACGAACAATCAACACCAACTAATACCTCAAATAAATAATAACCAATAATACTATAGCCCAAAACACAACTATAAACGACTAATCATAAACCCAATTAACACAATAAAGCTTAAACCGTACCGTACACCGGGCTCGGCTATTACAATCTCCCCTCCTTAGAGGAATTTCGTCCTCGAAATTGACGTCACGGCACGAACAACTCAGGATACCTCTCTCTCATCTCAGTCTCTGGTTCCCACGTAGCCTCCTCGATCAAATGGTTCCTCCAAAGGACTTTAACGATGCCGATCTCTTTGTTCCTCAATACTCTGACAGTGCGATCCAAAATCTGGACCGGAATCTCTTGGTAAGTCAAATTCGGCGTCAAGTCCAATGGCTCGTGGCGAAGAACATGGGAAGGATCTGCAATATACTTCCTGAGCATCGATACGTGAAACACATTATGGACTCTGTCAAGATCGGGCGGTAGGGCTAATCTGTAGGCTCGGTCACCAACTCTGTCCAATATCTCGAATGGACCAATGAATCTAGGACTCAACTTGCCCTTCTTGCCAAATCGCATCACCCCCTTGAGAGGTGCTATCTTCAGAAAAACATGATCGCCAACCTCGAACTTCAAAGGTCTGCGACGAACATCTGCATAACTCTTCTGCCTCGACTGAGCAGTCTTCATCCTCTCTCTGATAACTGCAACAACATCGGCAGTCTGCTGGACCAACTCGGGACCCAACATCTTCCTCTCTCCAACCTCATCCCAAAACAAAGGGGATCTGCACTTCCTGCCATAAAGTGCCTCATACGGTGCCATGCCAATCGTCGCCTGGTAGCTATTGTTGTACGTGAACTCCACAAGTGGCAGCTTAGAATCCCAACTACCAGAATAGTCAATAGTACAAGCTCTGAGCATATCCTCCAGAATCTGAATGACTCTCTCTGACTGACCGTCGCTCTGAGGATGATAAGCTGTACTGAAAGCTAATCGAGAACCCAAAGCTCTGTGAGGACTCTTCCAAAACTCGGAGGTAAATCTAGGGTCACGATCAGACACAATCGACACGGGCACACCATGAAGTCTAACAATCTCGGCAATGTAGTCCTCGGCATACTGAGACATCGAATACGTCGTCTTGACTGGGAGAAAATGAGCCGATTTGGTCAATCTATCAACAATGACCCAAATGGAATTATAACCCCTCTGAACTCTGGGCAGACCAGTCACGAAATCCATGGTGATGTGCTCCCACTTCCACTGAGGAATCGGCAAAGATAGCAATGTCCCAGCAGGTCTCTGATGCTCAATCTTAACCTGCTGACAGGTAAGGCACTGAGAAATGAACAAAGCAATATCTTTCTTCATACCTGGCCACCAGTAAAGTCGACGAAGATCCTGATACATCTTCGTACTGCCTGGATGAATCGAATAAGGTGCGGTATGAGCCTCTGTCAAGACGTCTCTACGAATATCGTCGCCAGAAGGAACACAAATACGGCCTCTGAAAGTCACCAAACCATCACCATTCAGACTAAACTCTGAATTCCCTCTAGCCTCAGCTCTAGCTCTCAACTCTGTCAACTGAACATCAGTCGACTGCTCTCTACGGATCCTGTCCGTCAAAGTAGATCGAATGACCAACGCTGAAAAGCGAGCAATGGTACCTGGAATCACTAGATCAATCTCCTCTCTCTGCAAATCCATCAACAATGGTCTCTGAATCAAAGAACTCAAAGAAGCACTCGATTTGCGGCTCAAAGCATCAGCCACCACATTCGCCTTCCCTGGGTGATAGCTGATGGTCACATCATAATCCTTGACCAGCTCTAACCACCTCCTCTGCCTCATGTTGAGCTCTTTCTGCGAGAACAAATACTTCAAACTCTTGTGGTCTGTAAAGATCTCACACTTTTCGCCATACAGATAATGTCTCCAAATCTTCAGGGCGAAAACCACAGCTGCGAGCTCCAAATCATGCGTCGGATATTTCTTCTCATAATTCTTCAACTGGCGAGACGCATAGGCAATGACCTTACCTCGCTGCATCAACACTGCACCAAGGCCTCTCTTCGACGCATCGGTATAGACAACAAAGTCCTCTGAACCACTGGGCAAAGAAAGAACAGGAGCTGTCGTCAATCTGTCCTTTAACTCCTGAAATGCACTCTGGCAATCAATAGACCACTCGAACTTCACAGTCTTCCTCGTCAGATTGGACAATGGCAGGGCAATCTTGGAGAAACCTGAAATGAAACGACGATAGTAACCTGCCAAACCAAGGAAACTGCGAACCTCTGAAACAGTGGTAGGAATAGGCCAACTCTGAATCGCCTCTATCTTCAATGGATCAACAGCAATGCCATCTCTCGAAACAACATGGCCTAGAAAAGAAATCTGATCCAGCCAAAACTCACACTTCTTCAGCTTGGCAAACAACCTCTTCTCTCGCAACAACTGAAGAACAACTCTGAGATGCTCGGCATGAAGCTCTCTGGTCTTGGAATAGATCAAGATATCGTCAATGAAGACGATGACGAAGCTATCCAGATAAGGCTTGAACACACGGTTCATCAGGTCCATGAAGACTGAAGGGGCATTGGTCAAACCAAAAGACATCACAAGAAACTCATAGTGACCATACCTGGTCCGGAAAGCTGTCTTAGGGATATCAGACTCCCTAACCTTCAACTGATAGTAGCCAGACCGAAGATCAATCTTCGAGAACACAGTGGCACCATGGAGCTGATCAAACAAATCATCTATCCGAGGCAACGGATACTTGTTCTTGACAGTCACTTTGTTGAGCTCCCTGTAGTCGATACACAGCCGCAAGGAACCATCCTTCTTCTTGACAAACAGAACCGGAGCTCCCCAAGGCGAAGAACTCGGACGAATAAAGCCTTTGTCTAAAAGATCCTGCAATTGAGTCTTCAACTCCTTCATCTCGGTAGGGGCCATCCTGTACGGAGCCTTAGAGATAGGAACCGTACCTGGAGCTAAATCGATCACAAACTCAACATCCCTATCCGGCGGCAAACCCGGAACATCATCCTCAAACACATCAGCAAACTCCCTCACCACATCAATATCATCTACATTCAACTTAATCAATCTATCAACATCCACAATAGAAGCAAGAAATCCATCGCAACCTCTACACAACAATCTCTCAGCCTCAAGACAAGAAATAAAAGGAAGGACCAGCGAAGTACCTGCACTGGCGAGCGCTCCTCCCTGGCCATCATCTGCAAAAGTCACCTTCTTAGCAACACAATCGATAACTGCACGGTAAGTCGAAAGCCAATCCATGCCAAGAATAACGTCGAAAGCAACCATAGGGATAACAATCAAATCAGCGAAGACAACTCGCTCCTCAATACGAACAGGGCACGCAAAGATAATCGATGTCGGGCACAACACGTCCCCCGAAGGCAAAACAACATTAAGATGAAGGGGAAGAATAGAAGGAACTATACCCAAAGATCTCAAAAATAATTCAGACATAAAAGAATGAGTAGCACCAGTATCAATCAAAGTAGTAGCTACTCTGCCTGAAATCAAAATAGTACTAAGGATCAATGAAGATTCACGATTAATACCTTCCTTCGTCATGGAAAAGATACGACCCTGCACCTTCCCTTGGCTATCTCCCCTCGGGCAATTCCTGGCAACGTGGCCTGCCGCGCCACAACGAAAACAAGTATGAGTGCCCAATCTGCACTCTCCTCGATGATGCTTACCACACTTTGGACACTGCGGCTTCTCAGGATCAAATGGAACTGGAACTGGCGGAGGTCTAGGACTCGACTCCATCTTGCCCTTGCCCTTGAAACGATCCCTGCCCCTCTGATTAGAACCCTGGCCTCTCTGAGCAATGGCCTGGTGTCTCTCTTGCCTCTCCCGGGCAATGTCCTTCTCATCCTGCTCGGCCAACAAAGCTTTGGATACGTCTCCTTGAAAGTAACAGCTTTGGACATGTTGATATCACGACGAATCTCCGCTCTAAGACCTCGAATGAAATGAGCGCCCTTGTCCTTGTCGTTCGAAGCAATATACGGAGCAAATAGGCAACCCTCCTCGAACTTCAGAATATACTGGCCAACATCCAAGCTCCCCTGTCTAAGTTCCAAGAACTCCGTAACCTTCCTCGCTCGAAGTGCGTCGGGGAAATACTTGTCGTAGAACAAGTCAGTGAACTCTGACCACTTCAGTGTCGCAACATCAACTCCAACTTTCGTAGCATTCCACCAAATGCGGGCAGCCTTAACCAACATGAACACTGCACAGCTAATCCTGTCTTTATCCTCGTACTGGAGATGATCGAAGATAGCTTCAAGCGCCTTGACCCACTCGACAGCAACTAGAGGATCGGTGCTACCTGCGAATTCCGGTGGATCCATTCTCTTGAAAGCAGAAAAGACGGCATCAATGCCAACGGCCTGAGCAACTTGACCTCTCACTTGGCCTCGACCCTGACCTGCTCCTTGCAATCGGAGCAACTGCTGAATCTGATCGCTATGCACCTTAGCCTGCTCCTTAAGCAACTTGCCGAACTCGTCGACAACTCTCGAGGAAGAACTATCCTCACCCTCTGCCGCCTTACGCTTAGGAGGCATACTCTACAATTGCTCACAAGACACCAATCAATAAATATAACAATGGATAGATGCAAGAAAACATACCCGGACAGTTGAAAGTAGACGAAGTCATATGCATTGGTCCGAAGAACACCGCTCTGATACCACTAAATGTGACACCCTGACCCGATACAATTAAAATACAGCGGAATTTAAAATTTTCTTTCAAACATGGAAGGAGTTTCAAAATACATTTTATAAAAGTGTTTACAAAATAACAACATGATCATTCCAATGACATAACAAAATACAAAATATCATTAGTGTGATCATGTTACAAAATGGTACAAAATAATCATCCTTCCAATCTTCGTATGCATATGACCCCCATCCACAGTCAACGTCCCGGTCCGTCGCTCTTATCTGCATCACAAGAAAATAACTGAAATGAGAATAAATCTCAGCAAGTGGAACTCTTACATAGCAATGATACATAGTATACACTGTAAAACATGGCTTTTAAATCATAAATACCATCGACTCTGAAACATGAATAACGTAGCAATAACTGTAGCAATAACAATGGCAATAGATAGCAAAACGATGGTATTTCTCTTTTCTATGGTTGGATTGATATCAATAGTATCTGTAACTGTGGTTGCCAATATCCCATCGATATAAATCGATAACTGTGAGGGGATAAAAGCCTATGGTCGATGATCATCTAATTGCATGCAATGCCATGGCTATGATAAATCAATCCAATAAAACATTTGAATTCTCAATAGCATTTAAGGCCGTCGTTTCGCAATCTCATAATATCTCTTGTATTCCCTTTATAACAATGGTGAGACATACAATGCCTCCAATAGATAATCAATGAAATGAATACATAGCAATGGATCAATGGAAGGGAATAACACTTTGAAACCTTTAAAACACAATACATATAATATCATGTGAGCAAAAAGGATGAAATTCCACTTACTACCATTAGAACACCTCAAATAAGCTCTTGGTACCCCACCTACAACAATAATCCATAAATAACACCAATATCAACTCTAGATCCACAAGTACAAGTCAAATAATCTATTAAACAACTCAAACATCAAATCCAAAATAACCCTTAACTCAAAACCTCGTTAGAATCGCACCAAAAACTTACCTAAGCTTCCTTATACCACGGAGAACGATGATCTCAAGTCGGAAATCCAAATAACTCCAAGAATCGAAGATAGGAAGCAAAAGAAATGGATGAAAACCCTTGCCAATGGAGAGAAAATCTCGAAAAGTAGATAGGATAAGGTATGGAATGAAGTCAACTCAATCAAAAAGGTACTAAATAACTCGCCCATACTTACACCGCGGGTGCGCCAACACAAGCACCGCGGGTGCGCCATGCTCTCGGCATACCAAAATAATTCTCATGCACGATCACCGCGGGTGCGGTGCTACAATTACCGCGGGTGCGGTGCACACCGCGGGTGCGGTCCTTGCACTGCCGCGGGTGCGGTCATGCCACGGCCCTCAAAATGCAAAATGATGAATAGTACACCGCGGGGGCACTCATCTAAGAGCGCGGGTGCACTCTACTCACGGCAATGAACAGTACAAACTCAACTAAAATCGATCCGAAACGCTGAAACGAACAATCAACACCAACTAATACCTCAAATAAATAATAACCAATAATACTATAGCCCAAAACACAACTATAAACGACTAATCATAAACCCAATTAACACAATAAAGCTTAAACCGTACCGTACACCGGGCTCGGCTATTACATCGTACAAAACATATTGACATTCGACATCATTTTATTCGTGATCACATTGAGCAAAATGATGTTGAACTTCACTATGTTGACACCAAGAATCAAATTGCTGATATTTTTAAAAACCACTAGATGAATCTACTTTTACTAGTTTGCGTGGTGAACTTGGCATGATTGAGTTGTAAACATTAGTCAAATACTCTCGTACATATTTGTTAAATTGAGGGGGAGTATTATTAATGTGAGCATTATAATGTCGGATAATACAAATTAATTGTATTTATCCATAATTATGGCTCAACATTCTTTTATGTGCTAAATATTTAAATTTTAGGTGTTCCTCATCTTGGCTCCTTCGGAATCACCGTTCCTTATTCGGATGCTTCGTTTCACTTCGGATACACCGAACGTGTTCGGATCGTCCGAGGATGCGGATTCTTAGCTTATGTTTTTGTTATCTTTATGCATCATTGTATAAAAGACTTGCATTTATTAGTGGATATTTTACCTGTTTATTTGTCTCTCTTTATGCTTATGTCTTTTTGATTATCGCAAAAAGGGGGAGAATTTATTTGGTTAAAATTGCTATTAATTCAACCTCTTAGACTTGTTATTTGATTAAGGGGGAGTTATTTAATAACCATTAGATTATGTTGATTATTGTTTCTCAATTTTTAACCAAGTTTTGTGATCATCAAAAAGGGGGAGATTGTTACGCCTTAAACGCATACAAATCTCGAGGATGAGATTAATGTTTTTAATGCTGTAACATATCCCAAAGTTTTTGTTTTGATGATACCAAAACTTGGATTAAAAATGTACTAATGTTTTATATTGAGGCATGCAGGAAATTAAGAACAAGGTTACGTTCGGAAGATCCGAAATTTGGTTCGGACGTTCCGAAATTGTGCCAATCAGAAGCAAAATAGAAGCTGTTCGGAAGCTGCGAGGAGCAAGTTCGGACGTTCCGACGACTGGATCGGACGTTCCGAACACAAGCAATCAAATCACTTCAATCCGGAGACAAATTGATCTGACTGTTGATTGAGTAGATTTCGGACGCTACGATGGACATGATCGGAAGCTACGAAGTGTTGAAGATTTCAAATCTCCGGAAACGCGGGAATGTTCGGACGGTACGAACTGGAGTTTGGACCTTCCGAAGTTGTTCATACACTGTCTAAAAGAACTGTTCAGAAGAAACGAAGTTTGATCGGTCCCTCCGAAGCATATGTTCGGACCCTACGAAGTCAAGAACGGAAGATCCGAAGTCATTCCAGAATTACGCAAATTGATTTCAATCACATCGGACGTTCCGAAGTATAAACAGAAGATCCGAACCTTGGCGTCCAAGACTAGTATAAATAGGCCTTTGAGGATGCATTCTCAATCATCCCACTCCATTCTCTCTTGTCTCTTACAAAGCTTTCTACTATCTCTTGTGTGCGTTGATTAAAAGAGTTGTAATATCAAAAGAGTTGTAGAAAAAGAGTGAAAGTAATACTCTCGAGTGGGTTGTAAAGTTCGTGGCTATCCTTGGAGCCCTCAAGGCCAAGTAGACGCATCGAGGCGTGGTTGTAAAAGCTAGCTTGGAGCTCCTAAAGCCAAGTCGTCATAGTGATACCTCGATCCTCATCGAGAAGGGGAGATGTAGACGATTCTTCGTCGAACTTCCATAAACATCTCTATCCCTCTTTACTTTACGCATTTACTTTACTACGCATTTATTTTACGCACTTACTTTACGCATTCATTTTTATTTGTGATTGTCCCTCAAGTCTTCCACTTGCAATTTTTGCAAACTCGTTTTAAAAACGCTAAAGGGCCTTAAAGAACCTATTCACCCCCCCTTTAGGTTCTTCACTAACGACTTCTCTAAAGAACAAATCCGCAATGTTTGAAGCATCATCGGTGTGGGGACCCGGACGCTAATCCTCTTCTTAATCATCGTTGGGATTTAATTATCAGTTCTGATAAACAGGGTCTAAAAATTTTTATTTTAAAAATGTAAATGCGAAAGGTAATGGAATCTAAATAATATACATCTCTGTATAACAACTACAATTCAGTAGAAAAGTACAATACTGTACAACTTCAGTCTAAGGTTTAGTTACTAAGTTCAAGTAATAAAACAAGTCTACAGTAAGTCCGGAATCACCACGCTATCTAGTCCAGCCTCTTTCTCATCTTGACCCTGATCCATCCCCACCTGTTGTCATGCACACATACAAAACAAGACAACAGCCGGATAACTCCGATGAGAATAAATCCCAGTATAAAACATGGTAACATGTATATAAACAATCTAAATCATAAAACATGCTCTCTGAATACATTCAAAGCAATAGATTTCATAATCTATTGAATCTACTCAAAATAAGCATACGACTCAGTTCAGAAAATCATGCAATTCAAATCATATCATATGAACATGCTATCATAACTGAAAGCAATAAACATGGGTTTCATAGTCTATGAAACCACCTCTATCAACACATGCAGTTCTAGTCAAATCATGTCTAGACTCGACTCTACTATAACTCTAGGGATCCCGTGATGAATAAGACGTCAATGGCTGTTACCTACTCAACCGATCGTGGTAACTGTACGTCTTATTCCTAGACTTCGGCCATGGCTGTATCGTGGTGCTACAATCGGAGGGTGTCTGCTCCTATGTACGATACACCGAACGTCTAGAAGTCTGACTATCTGTCAAACTTTCCTATCTCAAATGCAATGTATAACAATCTTTAAACAAAGCATGCTCATTTCCAAAAGATTTGAATATAAAGTCTATAAACAAATCATAATCATATCAAGAGACAAAAAATAATCAAGTATGTGATTTTATTGGGAAACTCAAATGAGATCTGATTTGAGTTGTATCTTCCCAGATATCACATGAATTATACCTTTATCGTCCCAGTCTGACGATGACGAAGACCTGTATTCAACTCTGTCCATCTCGAATCTGAAATGACAATATTGAATACGCTCTATCAGTGAATAAGTCCATATACAAGCTGTTCTAATCAATACTCAATTCAGTATAAAATCTGATCAATGTCTAAACAAGATACAATCTGAGTCATATCAATAATATCCCAATCTAATCGATATCATATCTGAATCTGATCAATCTAAGTCAACTGATGTTCCTACGGCATAACAATACAGTCTGAATAACCCCGTCAATCTGCACATCACAGAAATCATCTCAGAATTCATAATTCAATAACAGTACAATTCATAATCTCAATATCTGTATATTCTAAATCAATAACAACACAACTCTGATATCAATTCTCAATCAAATCAACTCTGAAAATCATAACAATTCCATAAACAGTCTGTTTCTCAATCTGACTTCGATTTTATGATGTCTAACATGACAATAACATCATATATGAATTCTATTCAATTCTGACAACATCATAAATTCAACTCATGTCTAAACGTAATAAAACTTACGTCAAGTTGTAGCCTGTGTTGATAGGAATACAGTACTGAAGTCGGATTCAAAATCAGACGGGCGGATTTCTCACAAAAGGCGTAAGGATTTTTCACTACTTTTCTGAAGCTTTTCTCGATCTTCGTTTATGCTTTCTGAGGGATTTAGGCTTGTAATGTATATATATACACCCACGCTGCATGTCTAACGAACGTGGCTACATTTCATGATTCTTAGGTGGCGCTCGAGCGGTTGAAATGTACCGCTCGGGCGCCGAACATACTGTCCGGGTGATTATCTTGCCCACCACTGGCGCTCGAGCGGTCAAAAACTACCGCTCGGGCGCCAGACTCTCTTCCCAAGGGTGCTCTTATATTGCATTGGCGCTCGGGCGGTAACTTTCTGCCGCTCGAGCGCCGAAGGTTCTGTCCCAATTTCTTGGCTAACAATGCGACGACGCCCGGCTTCTTCATTCGAGTTCGTATAATCTCAATCATGATAATTAATCAATGTCTGATTAAATAATTAAATCTCGTGCCTTACAATCGGTTTTATGACAAGCTATAAAATGTGCCATCTTAGAGAATCTATCCACAACAACAAAAATAGAATCCCTCCCCTTCTTAGTCCTAGGCAACCCCAAAATAAAGTCCATAGAAATGTCAATCCAAGTTCTATTTAAGAATAGCACGCAAAAGTGTTCCCAAAGTTCTATTGACAACTTCAGTTTGTCCATCCGTTTGAGGATGACAAGTAGTAGAAAACAACAATTTTGTGCCAAGTTTAGCCCATAAAGTCTTCCAAAAGTAACTCTAAAATTTAACATCGCGACCAGAAACAATAGTCCTAGGCATGCCATGCAACCTAACGACTTCTCTAAAGAACAAATCCGCAATGTTTGAAGCATCATCGGTTTTATGACAAGCTATAAAATGTCCATCTTAGAGAATCTATCCACAACAACAAAAATAGAATCCCCCCCCTTCTTAGTCCTAGGCAACCCCAAAATAAAGTCCATAGAAATGTCAATCCAAGTTCTATTTAAGAATAGCACGCAAAAGTGTTCCCAAAGTTCTATTGACAACTTCAATTTGTCCATCCGTTTGAGGATGAAAAGTAGTAGAAAACAACAATTTTGTGCCAAGTTTAGCCCATAAAGTCTTCCAAAAGTAACTCTAGAATTTAACATCGCGACCAGAAACAATAGTCCTAGGCATGCCATGTGTAAGGCTCGAAGATTTAGTTATCATAATCAGACTGATTTTATTAATAATTAAGGTAATTGTAGATGTATTATATTGGACTAGAAAAGAAATGGAAAATGTACAATAAAGATGAGGAGACAATCCAAAGAAATGTAAAGAGCCGAAGCTATGGCGCATATGCGCGAGGAAATGCGCGCATATGCATGAGAATTACAGTAGCATCGGCGCATATGCGCGAAGAAAGTGGCGCACATGCGCGAATCTTTCCAGCAGCTGTGGCGCACATGCGCGAGTTTAGTGGCTCACATGCACGAGCAGGCCAGTGGCATTGGCGCATATGCGCGAGAGTAGTGGCGCATATGCGCGGAGTGTCCAGAAACATGGGCGCATATGCGCGAGTTTAGTGGCGCATATGCGCGAGTGTGAAATTCTGCCAAGTTGTCGAGACAGTAAGTCTCGCGCACATGCGCGAGTAATGCCGCGCATATGCGCGAGACTTGTGCTTCAAAGGGTGAGCCATGTGTATCAAATCATGCAAAGTATATATATCATTGTCTCGATTCTTGCTTCAGTTTCAGCAGAAGGTCCGAGAATTCAGAGGAGGGAAAGCTTCCAAATTCTCTTTCACTTTCAAAGTTTGCTTTTGTAAGATTTAAGCATCCAAATTCAAATCCGACTTCGGTTTTGAACTCGTCTCTTTATTAGCTACAAGTTGATGTAAGTTTTCTTCAATTCCAGCATGTTTTGAAATATATATGTTGGGAGAATTATGGTTTAAGCTTTAGAATATGTTCTTGTAGTTATTGACACTGTAGAAATACAATCGGATCGAAGAACGGATATCGTATGCTATTATTAAGATTTTCAGCATGTATAGAATGAAGTATATGCAGATTTTGAGATCTTGACTTGGATATTGTGATGATTATGAATTGAGGATATAGTTTTGTGTTGATTATGTTGTATTGATTTGACCGGTGTCGAGAATTACGTCGTTATGCCGTCAAATTGTATCAAAATCAAGTATTGAGAGTGGATAGGTGTTGATTTGGATTAGTAATTGATAAATTGTGTATCAACATTCCATTTCAGATTCATCTTACCTCACTTCGACATCGAGACCTCGACATCGATAAAGGTTTAACAAAAGAAGGTATAAGTCATGTTTTGTTTGGGGAGATGTAACTCAAATAAGATATTATTTGAGTTTCCCCAACCCAAAATCACATACTAGTATTATTAGATATATTGTAACATGTTTATGAATTGTGTATAGCATTATATTCAATCTTTTAACATGTTTATGCTTTGATTTCGGAATTGTATTCAAGCATGTATGATCAGTGTGATATTCAGATATGAATATGATTATACTTTGTTTACATATTGATATTCATTGCATCTAAGATAGGAGAGTCTTTGACAGGAATTGTCAAATAGCTAGACGTTTCGGTGTATCTCAGCATAGGAGTAGGTATTACTCTTATTGCCGCCGTTGATACAGCTCAGACCGAAGTCTAGGAATGAGACGTTCATTACCCCGATTGGAGGGTAGGTAGTGACGTCTTATTCACACCGGGATCCCTAGAGTTCTAGTCGAGTCGAGTCCAGACATGGTTTGATTCGCATTGCATTGTATGTGCATATGATGTCATTCATGATAGCATGTTTCATGTTTAATTGATTATATGCATGTATACATGTTTATACTGGGATTTGTTCTCACTGGTTTTCCGGCTGTTGTTATGTCTGTATGTGTGCATAACAACAGGTGGGGCAGGATCTGGGTCACGCAGAGGATGAGAGATGGACATAGCGTGGTGATCTCGGGCATAGCAGAAGAACTAGTAGTTGTACTTTTGGCATGTACTGTATTTAATTACTAGTTGTCGAATATGGTTTGGAACCAGACATATTTGTATCTTATGTTTGTATATTATGTTGTTGAATAACATAGAGACTTCTTATGTTAGCTTTCATTTGAGTTAATGTAAAAAGAAAAATTTGACCCACTTTTTATATTAATGATCCGTTTTAATACCAAAGAAAAGAATTAGAGCCCGGGTCCCCACAACAGGCAACCTAACGACTTCTCTAAAGAACAAATCCGCAATGTTTGAAGCATCATCGGTTTTATGACAAGCTATAAAATGTGCCATCTTAGAGAATCTATCCACAACAACAAAAATAGAATCCCTCCCCTTCTTAGTCCTAGGCAACCCCAAAATAAAGTCCATAGAAATGTCAATCCAAGTTCTATTTAAGAATAGCACGCAAAAGTGTTCCCAAAGTTCTATTGAAAACTTCAGTTTGTCCATCCGTTTGAGGATGACAAGTAGTAGAAAATAACAATTTTGTGCCAAGTTTAGCCCATAAAGTCTTCCAAAAATAACTCAAGAATTTAACATCGCTACCAGAAACAATAGTCCTAGGCATGCCATGCAACCTAGCGACTTCTCTAAATAACAAATCCGCGATGTTTGAAGCATCATCGGTTTTATGACAAGCTATAAAATGTGCCATCTTAGAGAATCTATCCACAACAACAAAAATAGAATCCCTCCCCTTCTTTGTCACACCCTTACTCTATACTTAGCATGATTACCATAATCAAAATAAGTTTTGAATGATATAACTATATTATGAAGCAAATCAAACAAGAGGTATCACTTTGACGGTTTATAAAAATTTTGGCATGATGTCCCTATATTTTGTATAAGCCAAAAACTCAACTCAAGCAACAACCTCAAGCATATTCTCATATAAAAACACACTTTGTATCATCATTCATAACATGGAACTTGTTTCAAACCCTCATATAAAATTTACTACAGTACATATGCGGAAGCTATACAATAAGAAGTCCCGGTTCTTGTCGAGGTAGGGCACGTCACTAGCATCCATTGGCGATCCGGCATCCTAGGCATCTTCACTACCTGATCCTGTAATACATGAGCTACGTGAGTTTATAAACTCAATAAGTTGGCACTTGTACGTATCAATATGCATCGAAGGAACATACATATCAAGTCGTGATCAACAATGAATCTTAAAAACATGTCATACCGTAGCATATATTCAATGTTCATTTTTGTACTTGGGCCTCATTAGTTGACCTGTACTACCGTGCTTGCTTTATTATATAGCTACTACTGTGTTGGACGTCAGGGAGCAACCTTTGGCAACCCCACGCCCCATGAACATATATTGGCCAATAGCTTTGGTGGACTTAAAACCACCCATGATGTCAACAAGCTCTTATATCATGTAAAAATCAGTCATTTTCCTTTCATGTTCATGTTCTTGTTCTTGACATAGCACCCATCTTCAATATTCATGAGTTCCTTACATATTTAATACATAACAATGGAATATGGTGCTATGTTTCAACAATAAATATACTAACAATGTACATATATCAATAATCAATGAGAATCATTTGAAATCATAATATTGCTCACGTATTACTTCAAGAACATGCCAACTTACAGTCCAAGCGTACGAATACTTGTTTGAGACGATGTATCTCGCTCCTATACTGTCAAATATACCAATAATTCAGTCACTATTGTATAAACTAGGTGAAAATCACTCCTCTAAAGGTAGAACAACTTAAAGAGAAGAAAACTTACTCCTATATGATGTTCTTGTGATGGAGAGTAAACTTCTAGCCTCAAAATGATGAAGGGGAAGAAGAAAATGACTTTTTGGGAGGAAGGTTTCTTGTTTCTCTCGAGTTTTGCTGAGAAAAGAATGAAGGAAACTGATACAATGGCTTAGAAAGTCGAAGCTTATCTTCTTATATGCAAGGTGGCGCTCGGGCGGTCATTTTCTACCGCCCGAGCGCGGAATGTTCTGTCCAAAAGGTGCAGTTTTCGTGCACTGGCACTCGGGCGGTCATTTTCTACCGCTCGAGCGCCATATGTTCTGTAAATTTCGTGAACCATTAGTGTACCGGCGCCCTGGCGGTAGAATCTTACCGCTCGGGCGCCACTTGTTCTGCCTCTGCGCACTACTTCGTCAAAGATCGCTCCAGAAACGTCTCTTCCGTGCATAATCTGGAAACGTGGTAAACTAGGAAGTTGTAGCTCTATGTCTTGGCTTGAATCTCCCACTAGTTTCAGGTCATTTGGAGGTCTGAGTAAAAAGTTATGCTCATTCTCCCAACATGTGTCATTGTAGGAGTGACGATACACACAACTCACTTCGGGGCGTTTTTGGCTTGTCTTCCACAATGATTTGGACAAAACCCAAAACGTGAAAGTTGTAGCATTATGTCTTAGCTTTCTAGTGGTTATGGCCTCACACAATTTGGATCAATATTCAAATCATTATACTAAAACCCGTAAAAACTACCATATCTACATCTCATTTCCTACCAACTTCATAACACTATTTCTATGTACACATCTTACCATCACTATTTTGACATTTATTCATTTTCAATGCACCATAAACAATATAAAAGTCATGTTCAATCTCAATATTGATACTTCAATCATCACATGAAATCTAATAAGGTAATTAACTACAAAATAAACGACATAAACGCATTATTATCATTTGTACGAGTAACTGGGCATTACAATTCTCCCCTCCTTCAAAGAATTTCATCCTCGAAATTTGACGTACCATATAGTTCGGGATATCTCTGTTGAATCTCTTCTTCTCGCTCCCAAGTTGCTTCTTCGATTGCATGATTTCGCCATAACAGTTTCACCAAGGGTATTTCCTTGCCTCGTAATACTTTTGATTTCCTATCGAGGATTTGGACCGGCCGTTCTTCATACGAGAGATTCGATGCAAGCTCCAATGGTTCGTAATGAAGAACGTGAGAAGGATTGGCCAAATACTTTCGTAGCAAGGAAACGTGAAAAACATTGTGAACATTTGACAAGTTCGGAGGTAAAGCAACTCGGTAGGCTATGTCTCCTATTCTTTCCAAGATTTCAAATGGACCGATATATCTTGGACTCATTTTTCCCTTCTTACCAAAACGCAAAATGCCCTTCAATGGTGATATCTTTACAAATACATGGTCACCACCCTGAAATTCCCATCGACGACGTCGCACATCAGCATAGCTTTTCTGTTGACTCTGGGCAGTGTGCATTCTTTCTCTGATCTTGGTTACCAATTCAGCTGTCTGTTGTACCAATTCAGGGCCTAACAATTTCCTTTCTCCTATTTCATCCCAATGTACTGGAGATCGACATTTTCTACCATATAATGCAGTATATGGTGCCATTCCAATGCTTGACTGATAGCTATTGTTATATGTAAACTCAGCCAACGGTAGTTTACTGTCCCAACTACCTGGGAAGTCAATAGTACATGCCCTCAACATATCTTCTAAGATCTGATTTACTCGTTCTGATTGTCCATCAGTTTGAGGGTGGAATGCTGTGCTGAATGACAATCGAGTTCCCATAGCATGATGCAAGCTTTTCCAAAATGCAGATGTAAATTTGGGATCTCTATCTGATACAATGGACACTGGGATGCCATGAAGCCTCACTATCTCCTTGATGTATTCTTCAGCATATTGATTCATCGTGTATGTGGTCTTCACCGGAAGAAAGTGAGCTGATTTTGTAAGTCGATCCACAATAACCCATATAGCATTGAATCCTCTTTGTGTTCTTGGCAAACCAAGAATGAAATCCATCGTGATGTGTTCCCATTTCCACTCAGGAATGGGTAGCGGTTTCAGGAGCCCTGCTGGTCTTTGATGTTCAATCTTGACCTGTTGACAAGTTAGACATTGTGCAACAAATTGAGCAATGTCCTTTTTCATACCTGGCCACCAAAATAATGGTTTCAAATCCTTGTACATTTTCGTGCCTCCTGGATGGATCGAATATGGAGTAGCATGAGCATCAATAAGAATATCAGTTCTGATTGTTCCTTGCTTTGGCACACACAATCTACTACGATATGTCCAAATTCCTTTCTCATTCAATTCAAAGTTCGAATGTCCTTTTGCTTCATCTCGCTGCCTCAATTGTTGTAATTCACTGTCTATACTTTGTTCGGCCTTGATTCTATCTGCAAGTGTTGGTCGAACCATGAGAGATGATAACTGAATTGCAGCTCCCTTTGGAATAACATCAAGCTTCAAGTTCTGCAAATCCCATAAAATCTGCTCTTGTACTTGCATTGCAGCAATTGAACTGGACTTTTGACTTAACGCATCTGCAACAACATTGGCTTTACCTGGATGATAATTAATAACACAATCATAATCTTTCACCGCGTGAATAAATATTTCAAACTAACGACTTCTCTAAAGAACAAATCCGCAATGTTTGAAGCATCATCGGTTTTATGACAAGCTATAAAATGTGCCATCTTAGAGAATCTATCCACAACAACAAAAATAGAATCCCTCCCCTTCTTAGTCCTAGGCAACCCCAAAATAAAGTCCATAGAAATGTCAATCCAAGTCCTATTTAAGAATAGCACGCAAAAGTGTTCCCAAAGTTCTATTAACAACTTCAGTTTGTCCATCCGTTTGAGGATGACAAGTAGTTGAAAACAACAATTTTGTGTCAAGTTTAGCCCATAAAGTCTTCCAAAAATAACTCAAGAATTTAACATCGCTACCAGAAACAATAGTTCTAGGCATGCCATGCAACCTAGCGACTTCTCTAAATAACAAATCCGCGATGTTTGAAGCATCATCGGTTTTATGACAAGCTATAAAATGTGCCATCTTAGAGAATCTATCCACAACAACAAAAATAGAATCCCTCCCCTTCTTAGTCCTAGGCAACCCCAAAATAAAGTCCATTGAAATGTCAATCCAAGTTCTATTTAAGAATAGCACGCAAAAGTGTTCCCAAAGTTCTATTGACAACTTCAGTTTGTCCATCCGTTTGAGGATGCTAAGTAGTAGAAAACAACAATTTTGTGCCAAGTTTAGCCTATAAAGTCTTCCAAAAGTAACTCAAGAATTTACATCGTGACCAGAAACAATAGTCCCAGGCATGCCATGCAACCTAACTGTTACGCCTTAAACGCATACAAATATCGAGGATGAGATTAATGTTTTTAATGTTGTAACATATCCCAAAGTTTTTGTTTTGATGATACCAAAACTTGGATTAAAAATGTACTAATGTTTTATATTGAGGCATGCAGGAAATTAAGAACAAGGTTACGTTCGGAAGATCCGAAATTTGGTTCGGACGTTCCGAAATTGTGCACATCAGAAGCAAAATAGAAGCTGTTCGGAAGCTGCGAGGAGCAAGTTCGGACGTTCTGACGACTGGATTGGACGTTCCGAACACAAGCAATCGAATCACTTCAATCCGGAGACAAATTGATCTGACTGTTGATTGAGTAGATTTCGGACGCTACGATGGACATGATCGGAAGCTAGGAAGTGTTGAAGATTTCAAATCTCCGGAAACGCGGGAATGTTCGGACGGTACGAACTGGAGTTCGGACCTTCCGAAGTTGTTCATACACTGTCTAAAAGAACTGTTCAGAAGAAACGAAGTTTGATCGGTCCCTCCGAAGCATATGTTCGGACCCTACGAAGTCAAGAACGGAAGATCCGAAGTCATTCCAGAATTACGCAAATTGATTTCAATCACATCGGACGTTCCGAAGTATAAACAGAAGATCCGAACCTTGGCGTCCAAGACTAGTATAAATAGGCCTTTGAGGATGCATTCTCAATCATCCCACTCCATTCTCTCTTGTCTCTTACAAAGCTTTCTACTATCTCTTGTGTGGGTTGATTAAAAGAGTTGTAATATCAAAAGAGTTGTAGAAAAAGAGTGAAAGTAATACTCTCGAGTGGGTTGTAAAGTTCGTGGCTATCCTTGGAGCCCTCAAGGCCAAGTAGACGCATCGAGGCGTGGTTGTAAAAGCTAGCTTGGAGCTCCTAAAGCCAAGTCGTCATAGTGATACCTCGATCCTCATCGAGAAGGGGAGACGTAGACGATTCTTCGTCGAACTTCCATAAACATCTCTATCCCTCTTTACTTTACGCATTTACTTTACTACGCATTTATTTTACGCACTTACTTTACGCATTCATTTTTATTTGTGATTGTCCCTCAAGTCTTTCGCTTGCAATTTTTGCAAACTCGTTTTAAAAACGCTAAAGGGCCTTAAAGAACCTATTCACCCCCCCTTTAAGTTCTTCAAGTGGTATCAGAGCCTAGTTTTTCAAAATCTTTTAAAATGGCCAATCTAGCTAGCGAGTATGCCCAAGGACAATCCACAAATCGTCCCCCTCTTTTCAATGGTACCAATTACGGATATTGGAAGAATAGAATATCTCTATACATCCAATCCGTCGATTACGACCTTTGGAAAATAACGGTGAAAGGTCCCTATATCCCCATGAAAACGGTGGATGATAAGGAAATTCCTAAGGGAATGGATGACCTCACCAAGGACGATATGAAACTTATCTCTCAAAATGCTAAAGCTATGAATATTCTTCATTGTTCCCTAGATATGAATGAATGCAACAGAATATCGGCTTGCACCTCCGCCAAAGAGATTTGGGACAAATTGGAGATTTGCCACGAGGGAACCAATCAAGTCAAAGAAACGAAGATAGATCTTCTCCAACTCAAGTACGAGACCTTTGAGATGGAACCCAAGGAGGATATCGACACCATGTTCCGGCGGCTCACCCAAATCATCAATGAGCTTGCCCAACTTGGTGAGAACTACCAAACTAAACAAGTGTGGAGGAGAGCCCTTCGAGCACTACCGGCGGAATGGGATGCAAAGCGCACGGCTATCATTGAATCCAACAAGGGAGATGCGGCATCCTACGACCTTGATCAACTTCATGGGACCCTAAAGACCCATGAACTTGAAGTATCTACCCGGAAGGAGACAAAGAAAGATGACGACAAAGTAAAGGCGAAAGGGATCGCCTTGACCAGTCAACTTGAAGATAGCGACGATGAAGAAATGGCACTCCTCACTAGAAAGTTCAAAAGATTCATGCGGACTTCCAACTTCAACAAGAAGGACAAAAAGATTGAGAAGGAAGTGACCTGCTACAACTGTCAACAAAAAGGTCACTATGCAAACGAGTGTCCCTCCAAGAAGAAGGCCGGCAAAGACAAGAAGAAGGCCCTTCTAGCCACGTGGAGCGACAGCGACAACGAAGAGGAGTCTACCCTATGCTTCATGGCAAAGGAAGATCATCTGACCGACTCGGATGACGACGAGGTACCCTCTTACGATGAATTACTCTCCGCTTACACTAGTATGTACAATAAGGCTAAGTCACTTAGAAATGAGAATAAGCAACTTAAAACTGAACTAGAAGTTAGGATGCATGACAACACTAAACTCAAGACAAACCTAAGAGACTTAGAGAAAGCCTTCAACAAGTTCAATGTGAGTAGCGGTAAACTAGAAAACCTCTTGAGCATGCAAAGGTGTAACTTCGACAAAGGAGGTCTAGGATATGAAAAGAAATCAGTCAACTTCGCTAGTCTTATCGCAAAGGCAAAACTAAGAACACCACCAACATGCACTTACTGTTGTAAGATAGGCCACATAAGACCTAAATGCAAGAAACTTAGACACCAACACAATAAGAATAGTTATTGGAAATGGATCCCCAAATCCCCAACTACTACTAACCTCAAAGGACCCAAAGAAACGGGTACCAACTATCAAATTGTATCTCAATCTTATAGGGACAAAGGGGAGACAAGTTATCGAGCACTTGGTATCTTGATAGTGGATGCTCTCGACACATGACGGGAGAAAAGAAGCTGCTACAATCCATTCGACCAAAAGAAAAGGGATCGGTGACCTTTGGAGACAACAACAAAGGGATCATAGAAGGCATCGGCTCAATAGGTATATCTAACTCTACTATTATTGATGATGTACTTCTTGTGAAAGAACTTAAACATAACCTCCTAAGCATTAGTCAATTGTGCGATAGGGGTTATGAAGTCAAATTCACACCACACGATTGCACTGTATCACTCACAACTGACAAATCCATTAGTTTCAAAGGTTATAGAAGTGAAAATGTTTACAAGGTCGATTTAAAGATTTCATATTTTTCAAAAATAAAAAGCCTTGTAACATTAAATGTTGATGACAACATTCTTTGGCATAGACGACTTGGTCATGTTCGGATGATCACCATAGAAAAACTTTTAAAACTTGACCTAGTTTCCGGAATACCAAAGCTGAATTTAAAATTAGATTCTTTTTGTGATGCTTGTCAACTTGGTAAACACACAAAGGAATCTTTCAAAAATAAAAATTTTGTATCCACTTCTATGCCCCTTGAATTACTTCACCTAGATTTATGTGGTCCCTCGAGGACAACTAGTGTAGGAGGTAAATCCTATGCTTTTGTCATTGTGGATGATTTTTCACGTTTTACTTGGACATTTTTTTTAGCCCACAAAAGTGATGCCTTTGATCATTTCAAAATTTTTGTCAAAAAGGTTGAAAATGAGAAAAATCTTTTGATCAAACAAATCCGTAGTGACCACGGAACGGAATTTCAAAATGAAAATTTTTCAATTTTTTGTCAAAGCAAAGGCATTGGTCACAACTTTTCTTGTCCTAGAACTCCTCAACAAAACGGTGTCGTTGAGAGGAAGAATAGGACCCTAGTAGAGATTGAAAGGACCATGCTATGTGAGCATTCTCTACCAAAATATTTTTGGGCTGAAGCGATGAGTTCTGCTTGTTACATCATCAATCGCGTATCAATAAGGCCAATTCTCAAGAAAACTCCATACGAACTATGGAGAGGGAGAAAGCCTAACATTTCTTACTTCCGCGCTTTTGGATCAAAATGCTTCATCCACAACAATGGTAAGGACAACCTGGGTAAGTTCGATGCTAAATCGGACAAAGGTATCTTTCTTGGTTACTCTACTTCTAGCAAAGCATATAGAGTCTTTAATAAACGCACTTTACTAGTTGAAGAATCTATTCATGTCATATTTGATGAAACTAACCCTTGCTTGCCTAGACCTGTTGTTTCTGATGATGATGATATAGATATCCTTGGCGAAGAGTTGGAGTCCACAAGCCTAGATGATGTTCCTAAAGATCAAGAGGACGCACCTCTTCCGAAGGAGTGGACTACGCACAAAGATCATCCCATGGACCTCATCATTGGTAGCCCATCGAAGGGAGTATCTACTCGCTCCTCTAATATGTGCAATTATCTTGCTTTTCTTTCTCACATAGAGCTTAAGAACAAAGAAGAAGCTTTACTTGATGATTCTTGGATTATTGCTATGCAAGATGAACTAAATGAATTTAGAAGGAATAAAGTTTGGAATCTTGTACCTAGACCCACTGATAGACCTGTCATAGGAACTAAATGGGTATTTAGGAACAAGTTAGATGAGCATGGTACAATCACTAGAAATAAAGCTAGGCTAGTAGCTAAAGGATATAGTCAAGAAGAGGGAATTGATTATGATGAGACTTATGCCCCTGTTGCTAGACTAGAATCCATTCGCATGCTACTTGCTTTTGCTTGCTCTAGAGACTTTAAATTGTTTCAAATGGATGTTAAAAGTGCTTTTCTTAATGGTGATTTGAAAGAAGAAGTGTATGTTGAGCAACCTGTTGGTTTTGAAGATGTGCACTTATCTGATTATGTGTATAAACTTGATAAGGCTTTGTATGGTTTGAAACAAGCTCCTAGAGCTTGGTATGAGAAATTGTCTACTTTCTTGCTGTCTAATGGTTTTTGTAGGGGTAAAGTTGATATTACCTTGTTTACCTTGACTAAAGATAATGATTTGCTGATAGTACAAATATATGTAGATGATATTATTTTTGGTGCTACTAATGAACACTTGTGTAGAGATTTTTCTAAGCTTATGCAGGATCACTTTGAGATGAGCATGATGGGCGAGCTCAACTACTTCCTTGGTCTCCAAATCAAGCAATGCAAGGATGGTTTCTTTGTCAACCAAGGGAAGTACATCAAGGAGATGCTCAAAAAGTTTGGGATGGAGTCTTCCAAAGCCTCATCCACACCTATGAGCACGACAGTCAGACTCGACAAAGATGAGGAAGGTAAACCTGTTGACCAAAAGTTATTTCGTAGCATGATTGGCTCCCTACTCTATGCGACTGCTAGTAGACCTGACATTATGTTTAGTGTTTGCTTGTGTGCACGATTTCAATCATGTCCAAAGGAATCACACTTATTCGCCTTAAAACGCATTTTCAAATATCTTTCAAATACTCCAAATCTCGGATTATGGTATTCTAAGAACTCATTTTTTGATTTAAAAGTTTACTGTGATGCCGACTTTGGAGGATATAAGGTGGATAGAAAGAGCACTAGTGGTACTTGTTTCTTTTTGGGAAATTGCTTGGTGTCATGGTTTTCTAAAAAGCAAAACTGTGTTGCACTTTCAACGACCGAGGCCGAGTATATGGCTGCCGGTAGTTGTTGTGCACAAATTCTTTGGATGAAGTATCAATTACTCGACTATGGTGTTACTTTTTCAAAAATTCCAATCTTTTGTGATAATACAAGCACCATATGTCTAACAAAGAATCCAGTTCAACATTCTCGTACAAAACATATTGACATTCGACATCATTTTATTCGTGATCACATTGAGCAAAATGATGTTGAACTTCACTATGTTGACACCAAGAATCAAATTGCTGATATTTTTAAAAACCACTAGATGAATCTACTTTTACTCGTTTGCGTGGTGAACTTGGCATGATTGAGTTGTAAACATTAGTCAAATACTCTCGTACATATTTGTTAAATTGAGGGGGAGTATTATTAATGTGAGCATTATAATGTCGGATAATACAAATTAATTGTATTTATCCATAATTATGGCTCAACATTCTTTTATGTGCTAAATATTTAAATTTTAGGTGTTCCTCATCTTGGCTCCTTCGGAATCACCGTTCCTTATTCGGATGCTTCGTTTCACTTCGGATCCACCGAACGTGTTCGGATCGTCCGAGGATGCGGATTCTTAGCTTATGTTTTTGTTATCTTTATGCATCATTGTATAAAAGACTTGCATTTATTAGTGGATATTTTACCTGTTTATTTGTCTCTCTTTATGCTTATGTCTTTTTGATTATCGCAAAAAGGGGGAGAATTTATTTGGTTAAAATTGCTATTAATTCAACCTCTTAGACTTGTTATTTGATTAAGGGGGAGTTATTTAATAACCATTAGATTATGTTGATTATTGTTTCTCAATTTTTAACCAAGTTTTGTGATCATCAAAAAGGGGGAGATTGTTACGCCTTAAACGCATACAAATCTCGAGGATGAGATTAATGTTTTTAATGCTGTAACATATCCTAAAGTTTTTGTTTTGATGATACCAAAACTTGGATTAAAAATGTACTAATGTTTTATATTGAGGCATGCAGGAAATTAAGAACAAGGTTACGTTCGGAAGATCCGAAATTTGGTTCGGACGTTCCGAAATTGTGCCAATCAGAAGCAAAATAGAAGCTGTTCGGAAGCTGCGAGGAGCAAGTTCGGACGTTCCGACGACTGGATCGGACGTTCCGAACACAAGCAATCAAATCACTTCAATCCGGAGACAAATTGATCTGACTGTTGATTGAGTAGATTTCGGACGCTACGATGGACATGATCGGAAGCTACGAAGTGTTGAAGATTTCAAATCTCCGGAAACGCGGGAATGTTTGGACGATACGAACTGGAGTTCGGACCTTCCGAAGTTGTTCATACACTGTCTAAAAGAACTGTTCAGAAGAAACGAAGTTTGATCGGTCCCTCCGAAGCATATGTTCGGACCCTACGAAGTCAAGAACGGAAGATCCGAAGTCATTCCAGAATTACGCAAATTGATTTCAATCACATCGGACGTTCCGAAGTATAAACAGAAGATCCGAACCTTGGCGTCCAAGACTAGTATAAATAGGCCTTTGAGGATGCATTCTCAATCATCCCACTCCATTCTCTCTTGTCTCTTACAAAGCTTTCTACTATCTCTTGTGTGCGTTGATTAAAAGAGTTGTAATATCAAAAGAGTTGTAGAAAAAGAGTGAAAGTAATACTCTCGAGTGGGTTGTAAAGTTCGTGGCTATCCTTGGAGCCCTCAAGGCCTAGTAGACGCATCGAGGCGTGGTTGTAAAAGCTAGCTTGGAGCTCCTAAAGCCAAGTCGTCATAGTGATACCTCGATCCTCATCGAGAAGGGGAGATGTAGACGATTCTTCGTCGAACTTCCATAAACATCTCTATCCCTCTTTACTTTACGCATTTACTTTACTACGCATTTATTTTACGCACTTACTTTACGCATTCATTTTTATTTGTGATTGTCCCTCAAGTCTTCCGCTTGCAATTTTTGCAAACTCGTTTTAAAAACGCTAAAGGGCCTTAAAGAACCTATTCACGCCCCCTTTAGGTTCTTCACTAACGAATTCTCTAAAGAACAAATCTGCAATGTTTGAAGCATCATCGGTGTGGGGACCCGGACGCTAATCCTCTTCTTAATCATCGTTGGGATTTAATTATCAGTTCTGATAAACAGGGTCTAAAAATTTTATTTTAAAAATGTAAATGCGGAAGGTAATGGAATCTAAATAATATACATCTCTGTATAACAACTACAATTCAGTAGAAAAGTACAATACTGTACAACTTCAGTCTAAGGTTTAGTTACTAAGTTCAAGTAATAAAACAAGTCTACAGTAAGTCCGGAATCACCACGCTATCTAGTCCAGCCTCTTTCTCAATTTGACCCTGATCCATCCCCACCTGTTGTCATGCACACATACAAAACAAGACAACAGTCGGATAACTCCGGTGAGAATAAATCCCAGTATAAAACATGGTAACATGTATATAAACAATCTAAATCATAAAACATGCTCTCTGAATACATTCAAAGCAATAGATTTCATAATCTATTGAATCTACTCAAAATAAGCATACGACTCAGTTCAGAAAATCATGCAATTCAAATCATATCATATGAACATGCTATCATAACTGAAAGCAATAAACATGGGTTTCATAGTCTATGAAACCACCTCTATCAACACATGCAGTTCTAGTCAAACCATGTCTAGACTCGACTCTACTATAACTCTAGGGATCCCGTGATGAATAAGACGTCAATGGCTGTTACCTACTCAACCGATCGTGGTAACTGTACGTCTTATTCCTAGACTTCGGCCATGGCTGTATCGTGGTGCTACAATCGGAGGGTGTCTGTGAAAGCGGACCGGTTACGGAGGCCGGAAGCGCAACGGAAGCAAAAATTATAAATTTTGAGCAAATATTTCGGCCCCCATAAAAGATTTGTGTAATATTTACAAAAACTACAAAAACATGCATAGGATGTTTAAGAGATTTTACCTATCAACCTCTTAAGGTTGATGTAATGGAATCAACTAAAGTATAAATACTTTATCTCTTCTTGGTTGAAAGATCTACAAGCTTCCACCTCCAATCCTCCAAGAATTAGGCCCACCACAAGCTATGTAAACCCCCTCAAGTTTTGCACTAGAAAAACTTAAGGATTTATCAAAGAGAAGAATTTTTCTCCAAGAAAATGAAGAACAAAATGGAAGAAAAAATGGGAGAGAAATCCCTCAAGAATTCGGCCAAGAGAGAGCGTGAGTGAGAATGGGAGACTAGCCTAGGTATTGTGAAAAGTTGTCTCTCAAAAGTTGCATGCCTTTTGAATTTTTTTAATAAAAAGTAATCAAGGCTCTTCACCTCCCAAGCATGCAAACCCTAGCATGTCTCACATATATTATATGGTTTTTAACACATTAAAAACCATGGACTAAATTTTAATTATCTCAAACACATTTGAGATTAATTAAATAATACTTGAATTTACTCAAGTCCCACTAGTTAAATAATTATTTTAATTGAGCTCTACAAGGCTCAATATTATTTAATTAATTCAACACTTGAATTAATTTAATTATTTAGACTCTACTAGGTCCACTAGTGTTTAATTAATTCAACACTTGAATTAATTTAATTTAGTCCTCAATAATGTTTATGAAAATCACAATTTTCAACTACATTATTTACTTGGCCAAATTTTAATCTTAGGAACACTTCCATAAATTAAAATTTATATTTCTCTCATAGAAGTCATACTTCTATTTTTCTTTACGCTTATAAACACATTTATAAGCCGTTCAACACATTGAACTATTTTACTTCTCATCGGGATTTACAGAGCTAGTACTTGTGTGGCCCTCAATGGTTCATTGATACAACTAGCCGTGGGTTCACATCTCCATGTGATTCGGACTAAACATGTCCTTATTCGAGCATACCCCAATTGCTCCATTCTTACTTATCAACTCCTTGATAATAAGAACGTCAGAACTCAAGTCTGATAGTACCCAACCAATCACGTTAAACGCCAAGCAGCATCGCTTACGTGATTCCCTAGGTATCACATGATAGTGCCTGCAAGAACCATTCAATTATGGTTAGCGTACAGTACGGTCCCTTCAACTCATATATCCCGACCGATTCGACAACTATTGGTCTATCGAGAGTTGTCAATGAATCGATACTATGTGTCATGTCGTGGTTGCATCGATGGTGTAATCTATGAAACCCCTTTCATAATTACCACCATACTCTGATCAGAGATTTCAATCCACACATACATGAAAAACACATAGGATATCCATACCCGTAGGTAAGCGGTGAATCCCCGACTACAATGCATCGACTCCTATACGTTTCGCCGTAACACCCAACCTTGCCACCTGATGACCCCATAAGAGTCGGTAAACAAGTCAAAGTGAAACGCTAGCACATAGAGTCTCAATGTTGTCCCGGGTCGTAAGGACTCTACAAGGAGCACCTATCTGCATGTTCGGACATCACAATGTCCCCTACCAATGAAACATGGTACTCACATCGCAGATACTAGTCTCTAACTCGAGCGGCCTATATCCTTATTAATGGCGGCTGAATCGACTAGGAACCGTTTAGAATATACAGTATTCCAAATATGAGTTTCATGATACTCATCTTATGAGCATCTCATATTCTTTCTACTATTTGTATATTCAAGGGCTTTATCTATGCAACTAGCATGGGTATACAGATAAAGATGCGCCAAATTAATAAATTCAAATATTATTAAAATAAAGATCGTTTATACATAGAGTTTCATTGTGAACACTCGGCCAACACTTGGCTCGACGTGCACCTACTCTAACAATCTCCCACTTGCACTAGAGCCAACTACCCATATGCTTCAGACCCATAGATTCGCGATGCTTCTCGAATAATGGTCCTGGTAAAGGCTTAGTTAGTGGATCAGCAACATTATCTGCGGAGCCGACTTTGTCAATCGTGACATCTCCTCTTTCCACGATCTCTCTGAGGATGTGGTACTTTCTCAATACGTGTTTGGACTTCTGATGAGACCTTGGCTCCTTCGCCTGAGCTATGGCTCCCGTGTTGTCACACATCACCGGGATAGGAGCAACTCCATTTGGAATGACGCCCAACTCTTGGACGAAATTCCTAATCCAAACGGCCTCCTTTGCTGCATCCGATGCAGCAATGTATTCTGCCTCAGTGGTGGAATCCGCAGTACTGTCTTGCTTGGAACTCTTCCAAGAGACAGCACCACCATTGAGCATGAATATGAATCCGGAGGTTGACTTCGAGTCATCAACATCGCTTTGGAAGCTAGAGTCGGTATAGCCTTCCAATTTCAGTTCTCCACCCCCATAGACCAAGAACAACTTATTGGTCCTTCTCAAATACTTGAGGATGTCTTTCACAGCTTTCCAGTGTGGAAGACCAGGGTTGGATTGATATCTACTCACTACACTTAGTGCAAAAGCCACGTCAGGACGTGTAGATATCATCCCATACATGATGCTACCAATAGCCGAAGCATACGGAATACGTGTCATCGCCGCTATCTCTGCATCAGTCTTGGGAGACATAGACTTGGATAGGGACACGCCATGACACATTGGTAGATGTCCTTTCTTGGACTCGTCCATCGAGAACCGCTTCACGATGGTATCAATGTATGTGGACTGGGTGAGACCAAGCAATCTTTTTGATCTATCTCTATAGATCTGTATTCCTAATACAAAAGATGCTTCACCCAAGTCCTGCATTGAGAACTTACTTGCTAACCATATCTTAGTTGATTGCAACATTCCTACATCATTCCCAATGAGTAGAATGTCATCAACATAAAGAACAAGGAATGTCACAGCACTCCCACTGACCTTCTTATACACACAGGGTTCCTCAGGATTCTTAGTAAAACCAAACTCTTTGATTGTACTATCGAATCTGAGGTTCCAGCTCCTAGATGCCTGCTTAAGACCATAAATAGATCTTTGAAGTTTGCATACCATATGCTCACTTCCGATAGATGTAAACCCTTCAGGTTGAGACATGTAAATCTCTTCCTTAATATCCCCATTAAGGAAGGCAGTCTTGACATCCATCTGCCATATCTCATAGTCATACCATGCAGCTATGGCTAGCAAAATCCTAATGGACTTGAACATCGCAACTGGAGAAAAGGTTTCCTCATAGTCAACACCTTGCCTTTGAGTATACCCTTTTGCAACCAGTTGCGCCTTGAAGGTCAATACCTTCCCATCCGCCCCAAGTTTCCTCTTGTAAATCCATTTACACCCTATGGGAACAATTCCCTCAGGTGGATCCACGAGATTCCACACTTGGTTCGAATGCATGGAATTCATCTCAGATTCCATTGCTTCAAGCCATTTGGATGAATCGGCATCCGATAACGCTTCTTTGAAGGTCCTTGGATCACATCCAAGATTAGGCTCATCATGGCCCTCTTCAAGAAGCAGACCATACCTCACAGGTGGTCTCGAGACTCTCTCGGTTCTTCTAGGAGTTTGTATCTCCTCACTTGGCTTTTCGGGTGTGGGTTCTACAACTGTGGGTGTTTCTCGAACCTCTTCGAGTTCTATCATCTCGCCTTTTCTATCCAATAGAAATTCCCTTTCCAAAAAGGTTGCGTTCCTAGAAACAAACACCTTTGTTTCTTGAGGATGATAGAAATAATATCCAGCTGAATTCCTTGGATATCCCACAAAGTAGCATAAAATGGATCGACTATCCAATTTATCTCCCACTACCTGCTTCACATAAGCAGGGCACCCCCATATTCTAAAATAAGAATATTTGGGTGGCTTACCCATCCATATCTCATATGGTGTCTTATCAACTGCTTTTGTATGGACATGGTTCAACAACAGTGCCGCTGTCTCAAGCGCATATCCCCAAAAGGATGGCGGCAACTCCGTGAACCCCATCATAGACCGAACCATGTCCATCAAAGTCCGGTTACGACGCTCCGAAACACCATTCAATTGTGGTGTAGCGGGCGGAGTCCACTGCGAGAGAATCCCATTCTCCCTTAGATACTCTTGGAACTCGGCACTCAAGTACTCGCCACCTCGATCCGATCGAAGTGTCTTGATGCTTCGTCCCAATTGTTTCTCTACTTCACTTCTGAATTCTTTGAACCGTTCAAAGGCTTCAGACTTGTATTTCATCAAATACACATACCCTTACCTCGAATGGTCATCGGTAAAGGTGATGAAGTAGGCATGTCCATGCTTAGTGGTGATGCTAAGCGGACCGCACACATCGGTATGGATCAAATCCAATAACCCTTTGGCTCGCTCCGCATGGCCCTTAAAGGGAATTTTGGTCATCTTTCCTTTTAGACAGGATTCACAAGTCGTGAGCATTAATATCGGACATATCAAACATGCCAACTCCCACTAACTTGTTCATCCTTCTTAGGGATATATGACCTAATCGAGCATGCCATAATTGTGCCGAATTAAGAGTATCTTGTTTGCGCTTATTTGTTGTTGTTATCGTTTGGACATTGTTAAGTGGAATATCTTTTAATTTTAAGGTGTAGAGATTGTTTTCAAGTTCACCGGTACCAACTAAACATTCATTCTTGTAAATATTGCAAACACCTTTGCCAAATAAACAAGAAAATCCATCGATATCAAGCATAGGAATGGAAATAATGTTTTTGATCAAGTCTGGTACAAATAAAACATCTCTTAAAACCAAATTAAAATCATTGTTCAAACATAAATAAACATCTCCCACAGCCTTGGCAGCAACCCTTGCTCCATTGCCCAACCTCAAGAAGGTCTCACCTTCCCTGAGCTTCCTACTTCTTCCCATCACCTGCAAATCATTACAGAGATGTGAGCCACAGCCGGTATCCAATACCCAAGAAGTAGAGTTAATGGAGATATTCACTTCAATGTAGAACATACCTTTGCCAGAACCCTTCTGCGCAAGATATTCCCTGCAGTTACGCCTCCAATGTCCAGGCTTCTTGCAGTGGTGACAGATGTCAACAGTCTTCTCAGCCTTGGCTGGCGCGGCTGCCACTACGGGACTCGGAGTCTGCCTCTTCAAGGGCTCCCTCTTCTTGGGGCGCTGGAAAGAACGCTTCTTTCCCTTCCCATGTGGACCGGTCTTCGTGCCAGATGAAGAGCCCACATAAAGAACCGACTTCTCCTTCTTGATGGTGGACTCAAAGGTCACAAGCATGTTCACCAACTCTTCAAGGCTGGGCTCGAGCTTGTTCATATTGAAGTTCACGACAAAAGGATCGAAAGAGCTAGGCAGTGACAACAGTAGCACATCCGTGGTCAACTCTGATGGCAAGATCAAATCCATGCCCACGAGCTTGTCCACGAGCCCAATCAACTTTAGGCCATGCTCATGGACCGAAGTCCCATCTCGCATGCGTAAAGTGATGAGCTCCTTTACTGTGGCATGCCTCAAAGGTCGAGTCTGCTCACCGAAGAGCTCCTTGAGGTGCAAATGAATGTCAGCAGCATTCTTTGCATCCTCGAATCGCCTTTGCAGCTCATCGTTCATCGAAGCCTGCATGTAAAACTTGGCCTTCAAGTCATGGTCGCACCAATCCTTGTAGGTCTGCAGTTCCTCGGGACTGCAGTCAGTCGGAGCCTCATCAGGGGGCAACTCAGTCAGTGTGTATGCGATTCTCTCCGAGTTTAGGACGATCTTTAAATTTCTTAGCCAAGTGATATAGTTAGGTCCGGTTAGAACGTGTTTTTCGAGAATAACCGAAAACGGGTTGCGAATTGATGACATTGTCACAGATTTGTACTGAAAAGTAAAAACAGATAAATGTTAATGACTATTTCAAAATATTTAATAAGATATAAAGTTTGGACTTTTACTTTATAAATAATTGCTCCCACTGTTTTGACATTTTCACTACCCTCTAGTGAAAACGGGAAACTCCTTTCCTCAGTAGTGAAAATGTCAAAACAGTGGGAGCAATTATTTATAAAGTAAAAGTCCAAACTTTATATCTTATTAAATATTTTCTAGTGAAAACGGGAAACTCCTTTCCTCAGTAGGTACGTAAGGTCCAATTAGCGAATTATGATCCCGATTATACAGCCAATCACAATTCCTAAAAGGTAGTTTCCCAATTGCATCACAATGCAACCCTTAACGTAAACTTTTGTCTCACGTTTGATTAGGACCCATTATAGACGTCGTTCATCTTTACGTGTCAAGCCTTACCCATCGATGTTGAACCTTAATGGACGGTCGCCATGAGTTCCCTCAATTATCTGAGCCGAAGTCATGGGAGTTCCACGTAGTTCACATCATTATGTCAATGGATGTCACAGCTTTCCGGCACCCAGGGCTCCCCCAATAATATGAGCCGAGCCCCGAGTACGGGTAGCGTTCATCATGCACCCATTGTCGATGGAAGACAAGGAAATTATAAACAAATTTATAATTCTCCTTTTCGGACTTGATATTAATTTTGAATCTTATTCAAAATGAGGGTTTTTAATTTTGAAAGGTCTCATCATTAATTTTATTTTAAAAGCTCGCCATGTTTGATCGTATGTTTGCCGAATTCATGCAACTTTGTTATTATAATAATAATAACGCACATACTCATTATTTATAACATATCATGCATATATTATAAATAGAAAACAGTACAAGGATGATCAATTGCCCCAACACTAATGGCCCGTGTGAGCCAAACACGGGCCTAGGTCCAATCCTAGGGTAAATGCACGGGATGCAATGCAACTATACTATTACATTAGCATCCAATATTACATGTCTTCGATCTTCATAATCACCAAGGCCACCATCTTCCAATCTTGATCTTCCCCTATTCTAATATTTACAATTAAATATCCATGGCACATAGGGATACATCTCATGGGGTGGGAACGGGCCATAAACCAAGTCCACTTTAAAAAATTGATAATTATTACAATCATACAACACAAATATCCTAGCATACACCTAGCAAATTGGGCTTGGGCTTTTGATCATCCTTCATGCATAATATCACATATCATACACCATCAATTAATTATCACTATAATTAATTGATCCAATATTATATTTCTTGATCCAATCACTAACCGCCACAATTATAAATTAAATTAACAAAGTATACAAACACTTTTGTCTACTTTCAAATTAATTTATTTATAATCGAATTTCTTGTAAATCACAATTTACTATAAATAATTAAAGTCCTACTTCAATTATTTATTTTATGAGAAAATATGTGCAACAATTGTAAATTAAACTTAAGGGCCCAAAACTCATTTTTCACCAAAAATATTTTGGCCCATTTAAATTTCACAAATTATGTTGTCCATCCAATGGCCCAACATCTCAAGGCCCATGACACTAAGATTCACCAAAACACTTTTGGAAACCCTAGTCGTCATCGCCGTCGCCGGAGCTCCGTCGCCGGATTCCGGCAACAACAAATTTTTTTTTTTTATTAAAAACCTGCACATTTCGGGCAGCCCCTTGGGCTGCCCCTCGGCTGCCCGAAATATTCGGGCAGCCCCGAAAATTATTTTTTTTTTGTTTTGTAAAATTTTCGGTCCTTGAGTTTTATTGCACCAAAAATCTCAAACGGTTAGAAATCGATCTCAACATAATATTATGCAAATATTACACAAAAACCGTAACATTAGCTCGGATACCACTTGAAAGCGGACCGGTTACGGAGGCCGGAAGCGCAACGGAAGCAAAAATTATAAATTTTGAGCAAATATTTCGGCCCCCATAAAAGATTTGTGTAATATTTACAAAAACTACAAAAACATGCATAGGATGTTTAAGAGATTTTACCTATCAACCTCTTAAGGTTGATGTAATGGCACCAACTAAAGTATAAATACTTTAGCTCTTCTTGGTTGAAAGATCTACAAGCTTCCACCTCCAATCCTCCAAGAATTAGGCCCACCACAAGCTATGTAAACCCCCTCAAGTTTTGCACTAGAAAAACTTAAGGATTTATCAAAGAGAAGAATTTTTCTCCAAGAAAATGAAGAACAAAATGGAAGAAAAAATGGGAGAGAAATCCCTCAAGAATTCGGCCAAGAGAGAGTGTGAGTGAGAGTGGGAGACTAGCCTAGGTATTGTGAAAAGTTGTCTCTCAAAAGTTGCATGCCTTTTGAATTTTATTAATAAAAAGTAATCAAGGCTCTTCACCTCCCAAGCATGCAAACCCTAGCATGTCTCACATATATTATATGGTTTTTAACACATTAAAAACCATGGACTAAATTTTAATTATCTCAAACACATTTGAGATTAATTAAATAATACTTGAATTTACTCAAGTCCCACTAGTTAAATAATTATTTTAATTGAGCTCTACAAGGCTCAATATTATTTAATTAATTCAACACTTGAATTAATTTAATTATTTAGACTCTACTAGGTCCACTAGTGTTTAATAAATTCAACACTTGAATTAATTTAATTTAGTCCTCAATAATGTTTATGAAAATCACAATTTTCAACTACATTATTTACTTGGCCAAATTTTAATCTTAGGAACACTTCCATAAATTAAAATTTATATTTCTCTCATAGAAGTCATACTTATATTTTTCTTTACGCTTATAAACACATTTATAAGCCGTTCAACACATTGAACTATTTTACTTCTCATCGGGATTTACAGAGCTAGTACTTGTGTGGCCCTCAATGGTTCATTGATACAACTAGCCGTGGGTTCACATCTCCATGTGATTCGGACTAAACATGTCCTTATTCGAGCATATCCCAATTGCTCCATTCTTACTTATCAACTCCTTGATAATAAGAACGTCAGAACTCAAGTCTGATAGTATCCAACCAATCACGTTAAACGCCTAGCAGCATCGCTTACGTGATTCCCTAGGTATCACATGATAGTGCCTGCAAGAACCATTCAATTATGGTTAGCGTACAGTACGGTCCCTTCAACTCATATATCCCGACCGATTCGACAACTATTGGTCTATCGAGAGTTGTCAATGAATCGATACTATGTGTCATGTCGTGGTTGCATCGATGGTGTAATCTATGAAACCCCTTTCATAATTACCACCATACTCTGATCAGAGATTTCAATCCACACATACATGAAAAACACATAGGATATCCATACCCGTAGGTAAGCGGTGAATCCCCGACTACAATGCATCGACTCCTATACGTTTCGCCGTAACACCCAACCTTGCCACGATGACCCCATAAGAGTCGGTAAACAAGTCAAAGTGAAACGCTAGCACATAGAGTCTCAATGTGTGGGGACCCGGACGCTAATCAAGTTCTTAATCATGTTTGGGACTAATTAATCAATTATAAAACAGGGTCTAAATTTTTTTTTTAAAATATAAAGCGGAAACGTAATGTAATTTACTCAAATTACATATTAAACATGAATATACATCTCAGTATAAAAGTACAAGTCATGTACAACATACATTTATTCACTAGGGTTTAACAGCTAATATCAAGTGTCTAACCCTATCTCTAAATTAAGTCCGGAATCACGACGCTAAACTCGTCTTCTCTCATCCTCTTCTTGACCCTGATCCAGCCCCATCTGTTGTCATGCACACATACAAAACAAGACAACAGCCAGATAACTCCGGTGAGATATAAATATCCCAGTATAAACAATGTAAACGTGCAATCATATAAAAACATATATAAAAGCATATAAGCAATAATCATAACATGTATCAAATCAGAACCTGAAACAATATCAAGAATAACTCTTATTCTAAACATGTACCATCATCAGGAACATAATCAACATCAAATAATATAAATCAATATCAAGCAATGACTCACACTCAGACTCAAACTCAACCTAAACAACGCGTCGTCTCAGACTCGACTCAACTCTAACCTAGGGATCCCGATGTCTGGACATTTACAAATATATCGAATCTCAGTCGATAGGAATGCATCAATCCCTAAACGGCATCGATATAAATCATATATCCAGTGTCTGGGCGAATCAGCCTCAGAAGTGACGAATCAGTCAAGGATTATGCGAATCAGCAATGTCTGGGCGACTCAGCCGCAGAATTGACGAATCAGTCAATGATTAGACGAATCAGTCTATAGATAGGCGAATCAGCCTATGACTCAACGACTCAGTAGTCAATACATGCATTCAGTAATTAGGCGAATCAACCGATGAATATACAAATCAACAGTCAATACATGCTCTGGCTATGAATCACTAGCCTACGAACATCAATCTCAGACATATAATGACTATAACTCCATAGTCTACAAACGTCAATCACAAATATCAAAGCAATCATAAAAGTATGTGATTTAGGGAAACTCGAGTCAAACCTCACTCGAGTTGAGCAATCCCAACTCAACATTAATTTATACCTTTATTTCTGATACTCTGACTCTGTCGAAGTCTCGAACCTCAAGCCTGTCAATAACTCAATCTGACATACGATATCGAGGGTACAATATCAATACACCAACCAAACAATACTGGATATAATCAGAATTCTACCAAATTCTGTTTCAACAACCTAACGTCATAATTTCAATATATCCAGTACTACCATATCAGTCAGATATCAATTCTAACATCTTATAATCAATAACAACTCAATTCTGATATTAATTCAACTCTACAAATCATAACAAGTCCATATGGTATCTGTTCCTCAGTCCAGTTTCGATTATACGATGTCTAACATGCCAAGAACATCATATATGACTCATATCAGATTCTGACAATACCATAATTTCAAAACATATCAAAACGTAGCAAAACTTACGTCCAGTTGTAGTCTACGTTGCTAGGAACTCGATACCGAAGTCGGATTCAAAATCGGACGGGCAGATTTCTCACAAAAGCCGTAAGGATTTTTCAATTCTTTTCTCCGTACCTTTCTCGATTCTTTCTTCTGAAAACTGAAGAATTCGTTTGTATATATATATATATATATACATCCACGAACGCATGCAAGGCAAGTGGAATCGTGCATGTGCTGCACGTTTCGCGCATATGCGCGCACAAAGTCGCGCATATGCGCCAGTACTTAGAACCAGCATTTTTCCTTCTCGCGCATATGCGCCACTTTTCTCGCGCATATGCGCCAAGCCTACTGTCCTTCCCGCGCATATGCGCCATCTACGTCGCGCATATGCGCCGAACCTTCTGGACATGTCGCGCATATGCGCGCATTTCTTCGTGCACGTGCGCCATGGCTTCGGCCCTTCTCATTATTTGATGTATTTTCTCGTCTTTTCCGGTCCGATCTGTTTCGTCTATAATCATATCGATTATCACCAATAATTCATAATAATCCTCATCAAATCATTTCGGATTAACAGGATATATTTCTCGGGCCTTACATTTCTCCCCCTCTTAGGTCTGAGTTCGTCCTCGAACTCATAACAATCAATTCAGATATATCAGAGGAAATGTATATATAGAGTTTAAACCAAAACTCAAATATCTGATTCCGGTCTGGAATAAGAATTCACTAAGTATAATATCATAATACTTCTCCAATCCTTCTGACGGAATCAATCTCGCATTACTGGCTATACTATGTCCGTATAACCAATCCCAGTTCATCACATATTCGTACCATCTGCTGTTATCAAAGACATCTACAGTCTTCAGCCTCGAATACCAATCGTCATCACCCTACGTTGGTTTCTTAAATTCGTCCCTTCTGAATTAGCTTCATCTTCCTTCGAATTTTCTTCAAAAGAAATCTACAGTATTCACTGTATACCATCTCATCTATAACTATCTTATTACCCATCTGATAAGCTGATAGCTATTGTCACGTCATGATAATAAGTTTTATCAATTAGTGCTAACATCCAGCACTAAAGCTGTACCAAAGTCTCCCAATATCTGGATAACACCTTCTGTTTGCCTATCAATCTGGGAAACAATCTAAGAGAGAGCTCATGATATACTCTATCATAAGTACACAATCAATCAAATCATAATCTGATATAATCTACTGTGGTATTCTGATCTTTCTGACCACTTTTCTGACATCGATCTGTGTCATTTGGTCATGTTTGTACGTTATCTGGTACTGAATAAGGCATGCGAATTGGTCAATCGATCAATCACAACCCAAATCGCATCACAACCTCGGGAGGATCTCAGTAATCTCATTATAAAATTCATGGAATTGTGATCTCCTTTCCTTACAGGAATAGTCAAACGCTGTAATAGTCCTCCGGGTTTCATTTTCTCAGCCTTCATCTGTTGGCAATTTAGATATTTGGCTACAAATTCAGCAATATCAGCTTTCATTTGTTTCCACCAACACTGTCTTCTATCTGATTCAAACCCGAATTCAGAATAGCAACACTATTCAGTCGGATTCAAGACATCACTCATTAGTACCGATCTGCTAAACTCATAAAACCGCAAATATCTGACACTGATATTCACCTTGGTCAACTAAGCACGGTTAACTCAATCTCTCTGACTGAACTCAGATCTGAAATCTTATCAGGGGAAAACATTACTAACTTTCATATCATTGGTAAATCAGCCAATGATAAACTCAATTTCAGTAAATCAACTGAAGACATAAGGAGTCATTCTGCTCCTTTCTGTACTAATCGAATCATAGCTAGTACGAATTATCAAAGGAATTCTCAATCTAGAATCCTTATCGTACAATATTCATCCCTTGGCCATCTCAGATCTGATTCTCACCATCTTCTGAAACTAATCTATGGTAGCTCTGTACTTGATCAGCATAGCAATATCAGTAATGCAGTTCCAAAATCATAGAACACCAGTACAATCATCTACCACACAATCTAACTCGATCTCATTCTCATCCTACTGTAGTATAAAAGATCTAACAGAAATCACTGATACCAGATCTTTTCCCAAAAGAAAGAAACAAATACTACAGTAAATAGGGACTCGACAGATAGTGCATACATCAATGCAAATCTCTCAGAAATAAAAGTGTGTGAAGTACCAGTATCCCTCAATACATATGCAGGATAATCAAACAAATCAGTTACCTGCAACATTGTCATCTGGTGCTTCCTGAGCCTGCTCCTCGGTCAAAGCAAATACTCTGGCCTGCTGTCTAGGAGGCTAGTCAACTGTCTGGCTTCCTCCTGGCCTCTGCTGTGACTGAGATGGTGCTGGCTGAAATGAAGGAACAGCAGCTGATCGTCTACTCCACTGTGCCGCTGATCCAGATGGTTCGGCTTCCTGGGATCTTTGGGAAACCCTCTGCGGACATACTCTGGCAAAATGTCCCTGTTGTTTGAAGAAATGGCAACTACCAAGTACTCCTTGGCATTGCTCGGTGGAATGTCTCCCTCCACAATTTACGCAGTAAGCTCCAGTATAACTCTGTTGGGGACCACTAGAACTAGAGGAACTGCCGCCAGACTTCTTAAACTGCTTTCCTCTAGCCTTCAGAAATTCTTTCTTTCCACCACTACTATCACTCTCGAATCTGGAAAGTGGTTGCGGTAGTCTCCATTCTTGAGGCACAAATGCAGCTCCTCTCTGCCTTATCAGGCCCGCCTCAGCGCCCTTTGCTCTATTCATGGCATCAGCAAAGTTATTGGGTCGCCCTGTGTTCACCAATGTAAAAATATCGGGGTTCAGGCCATTGATGAACTGGTCAGCAGTAGCTTCTTCGCTGTCCTCCACATGTGGAGCAAATTTCAGTAACGAGGAGAACTTAGATACATACTCCTCTATGTTCATCTGTCCCTGCTTTAGATTGGCAAACTCCGCCCCCTTGTCCTTTCGGTACGATACTGGAAAGAAACGTTGATAAAATTCAGTTCTAAACATATTCCAGATGATCGTCGTACCTCTATGCTCGAAAGCTCTCTTTCTCGTAATCCACCAGTCCTTGGCAACATCGTGCAACTGGTGTCCAATTAATTTCACTTTCTTCTCATCTGTATACTCTAAGGAGTCAAAAAGCATTTCTATATCCCCAAGCCAACTCTCGCATTCTACAGCATTCTCTGTTCCTTTCAATGTCGGCGGATGAAATGACTGAAATCGTTTCAGTAATGTTTCCATTGGAGTAGGAGTGACATCCATTGGAGGATTCGATGTACTACCCTGTTCTGGAATTCGTCTAGGAGGCATATCTGAAACTCAAAAGGATTAGTGACCCAATCCAACACATCTGTTTCAATTCAATCTCCCTCCCGATCATCTTACTGCTGATCGAGAATCAATTCAGATTCGTGCCCAATAATACATATTACAAAATCAAATCAGATAAATCAAGTAACATGTATTATATAAAGCAGTAAGCATGCTAGCATTCACAAGCAAGGAAAGAAAACCTCAATCTACCCCGCTCACTATCCTCTTCTATCTCAATCTCAAGAAGCCACAGTTCTAGTACCTACAGCTCTGATACCAGCTGTTGTGGGGACCCGGACGCTAATCAAGTTCTTAATCATGTTTGGGACTAATTAATCAATTATAAAACAGGGTCTAAATTTTTTTTTTAAAATATAAAGCGGAAACGTAATGTAATTTACTCAAATTACATATTAAACATGAATATACATCTCAGTATAAAAGTACAAGTCATGTACAACATACATTTATTCACTAGGGTTTAACAGCTAATATCAAGTGTCTAACCCTATCTCTAAATTAAGTCCGGAATCACCACGCTAAACTCGTCTTCTCTCATCCTCTTCTTGACCCTGATCCAGCCCCACCTGTTGTCATGCACACATACAAAACAAGACAACAGCCGGATAACTCCGGTGAGATATAAATATCCCAGTATAAACAATGTAAACGTGCAATCATATAAAAACATATATAAAAGCATATAAGCAATAATCATAACATGTATCAAATCAGAACCTGAAACAATATCAAGAATAACTCTTATTCTAAACATGTACCATCATCAGGAACATAATCAACATCAAATAATATAAATCAATATCAAGCAATGACTCACACTCAGACTCAAACTCAACTCAAACAACGCGTCGTCTCAGACTCGACTCAACTCTAACCTAGGGATCCCGATGTCTGGACATTTACAAATATATCGAATCTCAGTCGATAGGAATGCATCAATCCCTAAACGGCATCGATATAAATCATATATCCAGTGTCTGGGCGAATCAGCCTCAGAAGTGACGAATCAGTCAAGGATTATGCGAATCAGCAATGTCTGGGCGACTCAGCCGCAGAATTGACGAATCAGTCAATGATTAGACGAATCAGTCTATAGATAGGCGAATCAGCCTATGACTCAACGACTCAGTAGTCAATACATGCATTCAGTAATTAGGCGAATCAGCCGATGAATATACAAATCAACAGTCAATACATGCTCTGGCTATGAATCACTAGCCTACGAACATCAATCTCAGACATATAATGACTATAACTCCATAGTCTACAAACGTCAATCACAAATATCAAAGCAATCATAAAAGTATGTGATTTAGGGAAACTCGAGTCAAACCTCACTCGAGTTGAGCAATCCCAACTCAACATTAATTTATACCTTTATTTCTGATACTCTGACTCTGTCGAAGTCTCGAACCTCAAGCCTGTCAATAACTCAATCTGACATACGATATCGAGGGTACAATATCAATACACCAACCAAACAATACTGGATATAATCAGAATTCTACCAAATTCTGTTTCAACAACCTAACGTCATAATTTCAATATATCCAGTACTACCATATCAGTCAGATATCAATTCTAACATCTTATAATCAATAACAACTCAATTCTGATATTAATTCAACTCTACAAATCATAACAAGTCCATATGGTATCTGTTCCTCAGTCCAGTTTCGATTATACGATGTCTAACATGCCAAGAACATCATATATGACTCATATCAGATTCTGACAATACCATAATTTCAAAACATATCAAAACGTAGCAAAACTTACGTCCAGTTGTAGTCTACGTTGCTAGGAACTCGATACCGAAGTCGGATTCAAAATCGGACGGGCAGATTTCTCACAAAAGGCGTAAGGATTTTTCAATTCTTTTCTCCGTACCTTTCTCGATTCTTTCTTCTGAAAACTGAAGAATTCGTTTGTATATATATATATATACATCCACGAACGCATGCAAGGCAAGTGGAATCGTGCATGTGCTGCACGTTTCGCGCATATGCGCGCACAAAGTCGCGCATATGCGCCAGTACTTAGAACCAGCATTTTTCCTTCTCGCGCATATGCGCCACTTTTCTCGCGCATATGCGCCAAGCCTACTGTCCTTCCCGCGCATATGCGCCATCTACGTCGCGCATATGCGCCGAACCTTCTGGACATGTCGCGCATATGCGCGCATTTCTTCGTGCACGTGCGCCATGGCTTCGGCCCTTCTCATTATTTGATGTATTTTCTCGTCTTTTCCGGTCCGATCTGTTTCGTCTATAATCATATCGATTATCACCAATAATTCATAATAATCCTCATCAAATCATTTCGGATTAACAGGATATATTTCTCGGGCCTTACATTTCTCCCCCTCTTAGGTCTGAGTTCGTCCTCGAACTCATAACAATCAATTCAGATATATCAGAGGAAATGTATATATAGAGTTTAAACCAAAACTCAAATATCTGATTCCGGTCTGGAATAAGAATTCACTAAGTATAATATCATAATACTTCTCCAATCCTTCTGACGGAATCAATCTCGCATTACTGGCTATACTATGTCCGTATAACCAATCCCAGTTCATCACATATTCGTACCATCTGCTGTTATCAAAGACATCTACAGTCTTCAGCCTCGAATACCAATCGTCATCACCCTACGTTGGTTTCTTAAATTCATCCCTTCTGAATTAGCTTCATCTTCCTTCGAATTTTCTTCAAAAGAAATCTACAGTATTCACTGTATACCATCTCATCTATAACTATCTTATTACCCATCTGATAAGCTGATAGCTATTGTCACGTCATGATAATAAGTTTTATCAATTAGTGCTAACATACAGCACTAAAGCTGTACCAAAGTCTCCCAATATCTGGATAACACCTTCTGTTTGCCTATCAATCTGGGAAACAATCTAAGAGAGAGCTCATGATATACTCTATCATAAGTACACAATCAATCAAATCATAATCTGATATAATCTACTGTGGTATTCTGATCTTTCTGACCACTTTTCTGACATCGATTTGTGTCATTTGGTCATGTTTGTACGTTATCTGGTACTGAATAAGGCATGCGAATTGGTCAATCGATCAATCACAACCCAAATCGCATCACAACCTCGGGAGGATCTCAGTAATCTCATTATAAAATTCATGGAATTGTGATCTCCTTTCCTTACAGGAATAGTCAAACGCTGTAATAGTCCTCCGGGTTTCATTTTCTCAGCCTTCATCTGTTGGCAATTTAGATATTTGGCTACAAATTCAGCAATATCAGCTTTCATTTGTTTCCACCAACACTGTCTTCTATCTGATTCAAACCCGAATTCAGAATAGCAACACTATTCAGTCGGATTCAAGACATCACTCATTATTACCGATCTGCTAAACTCATAAAACCGCAAATATCTGACACTGATATTCACCTTGGTCAACTAAGCACGGTTAACTCAATCTCTCTGACTGAACTCAGATCTGAAATCTTATCAGGGGAAAACATTACTAACTTTCATATCATTGGTAAATCAGCCAATGATAGACTCAATTTCAGTAAATCAACTGAAGACATAAGGAGTCATTCTGCTCCTTTCTGTACTAATCGAATCATAGCTAGTACGAATTATCAAAGGAATTCTCAATCTAGAATCCTTATCGTACAATATTCATCCCTTGGCCATCTCAGATCTGATTCTCACCATCTTCTGAAACTAATCTATGGTAGCTCTGTACTTGATCAGCATAGCAATATCAGTAATGCAGTTCCAAAATCATAGAACACCAGTACAATCATCTACCACACAATCTAACTCGATCTCATTCTCATCCTACTGTAGTATAAAAGATCTAACAGAAATCACTGATACCAGATCTTTTCCCAAAAGAAAGAAACAAATACTACAGTAAATAGGGACTCGACAGATAGTGCATACATCAATGCAAATCTCTCAGAAATAAAAGTGTGTGAAGTACCAGTATCCCTCAATACATATGCAGGATAATCAAACAAATCAGTTACCTGCAACATTGTCATCTGGTGCTTCCTGAGCCTGCTCCTCGGTCAAAGCAAATACTCTGGCCTGCTGTCTAGGAGGCTAGCCAACTGTCTGGCTTCCTCCTGGCCTCTGCTGTGACTGAGATGGTGCTGGCTGAAATGAAGGAACAGCAGCTGATCGTCTACTCCACTGTGCCGCTGATCCAGATGGTTCGGCTTCCTGGGATCTTTGGGAAACCCTCTGCGGACATACTCTGGCAAAATGTCCCTGTTGTTTGCAGAAATGGCAACTACCAAGTACTCCTTGGCATTGCTCGGTGGAATGTCTCCCTCCACAATTTACGCAGTAAGCTCCAGTATAACTCTGTTGGGGACCACTAGAACTAGAGGAACTGCCGCCAGACTTCTTAAACTGCTTTCCTCTAGCCTTCAGAAATTCTTTCTTTCCACCACTACTATCACTCTCGAATCTGGAAAGTGGTTGCGGTGGTCTCCATTCTTGAGGCACAAATGCAGCTCCTCTCTGCCTTATCAGGCCCGCCTCAGCGCCCTTTGCTCTATTCATGGCATCAGCAAAGTTATTGGGTCGCCCTGTGTTCACCAATGTAAAAATATCAGGGTTCAGGCCATTGATGAACTGGTCAGCAGTAGCTTCTTCGCTGTCCTCCACATGTGGAGCAAATTTCAGTAACGAGGAGAACTTAGATACATACTCCTCTATGTTCATCTGTCCCTGCTTTAGATTGGCAAACTCCGCCCCCTTGTCCTTTCGGTACGATACTGGAAAGAAACGTTGATAAAATTCAGTTCTAAACATATTCCAGATGATCGTCGTACCTCTATGCTCGAAAGCTCTCTTTCTCGTAATCCACCAGTCCTTGGCAACATCGTGCAACTGGTGTCCAATTAATTTCACTCTCTTCTCATCTGTATACTCTAAGGAGTCAAAAAGCATTTCTATATCCCCAAGCCAACTCTCGCATTCTACAGCATTCTCTGTTCCTTTCAATGTCGGCGGATGAAATGACTGAAATCGTTTCAGTAATGTTTCCATTGGAGTAGGAGTGACATCCATTGGAGGATTCGATGTACTACCCTGTTCTGGAATTCGTCTAGGAGGCATATCTGAAACTCAAAAGGATTAGTGACCCAATCCAACACATCTGTTTCAATTCAATCTCCCTCCCGATCATCTTACTGCTGATCGAGAATCAATTCAGATTCGTGCCCAATAATACATATTACAAAATCAAATCAGATAAATCAAGTAACATGTATTATATAAAGCAGTAAGCATGCTAGCATTCACAAGCAAGGAAAGAAAACCTCAATCTACCCCGCTCACTATCCTCTTCTATCTCAATCTCAAGAAGCCACAGTTCTAGTACCTACAGCTCTGATACCAGCTGTTGTGGGGACCCGGACGCTAATCAAGTTCTTAATCATATTTGGGACTAATTAATCAATTATAAAACAGGGTCTAAATTTTTTTTTTAAAATATAAAGCGGAAACGTAATGTAATTTACTCAAATTACATATTAAACATGAATATACATCTCAGTATAAAAGTACAAGTCATGTACAACATACATTTATTCACTAGGGTTTAACAGCTAATATCAAGTGTCTAACCCTATCTCTAAATTAAGTCCGGAATCACCACGCTAAACTCGTCTTCTCTCATCCTCTTCTTGACCCTGATCCAGCCCCACCTGTTTTCATGCACACATACAAAACAAGACAACAGCCGGATAACTCCGGTGAGATATAAATATCCCAGTATAAACAATGTAAACGTGCAATCATATAAAAACATATATAAAAGCATATAAGCAATAATCATAACATGTATCAAATCAGAACCTGAAACAATATCAAGAATAACTCTTATTCTAAACATGTACCATCATCAGGAACATAATCAACATCAAATAATATAAATCAATATCAAGCAATGACTCACACTCAGACTCAAACTCAACTCAAACAACGCGTCGTCTCAGACTCGACTCAACTCTAACCTAGGGATCCCGATGTCTGGACATTTACAAATATATCGAATCTCAGTCGATAGGAATGCATCAATCCCTAAACGGCATCGATATAAATCATATATCCAGTGTCTGGGCGAATCAGCCTCAGAAGTGACGAATCAGTCAAGGATTATGCGAATCAGCAATGTCTGGGCGACTCAGCCGCAGAATTGACGAATCAGTCAATGATTAGACGAATCAGTCTATAGATAGGCGAATCAGCCTATGACTCAACGACTCAGTAGTCAATACATGCATTCAGTAATTAGGCGAATCAGCCGATGAATATACAAATCAACAGTCAATACATGCTCTGGCTATGAATCACTAGCCTACGAACATCAATCTCAGACATATAATGACTATAACTCCATAGTCTACAAACGTCAATCACAAATATCAAAGCAATCATAAAAGTATGTGATTTAGGGAAACTCGAGTCAAACCTCACTCGAGTTGAGCAATCCCAACTCAACATTAATTTATACCTTTATTTCTGATACTCTGACTCTGTCGAAGTCTCGAACCTCAAGCCTGTCAATAACTCAATCTGACATACGATATCGAGGGTACAATATCAATACACTAACCAAACAATACTGGATATAATCAGAATTCTACCAAATTCTGTTTCAACAACCTAACGTCATAATTTCAATATATCCAGTACTACCATATCAGTCAGATATCAATTCTAACATCTTATAATCAATAACAACTCAATTCTGATATTAATTCAACTCTACAAATCATAACAAGTCCATATGGTATCTGTTCCTCAGTCCAGTTTCGATTATACGATGTCTAACATGCCAAGAACATCATATATGACTCATATCAGATTCTGACAATACCATAATTTCAAAACATATCAAAACGTAGCAAAACTTACGTCCAGTTGTAGTCTACGTTGCTAGGAACTCGATACCGAAGTCGGATTCAAAATCGGACGGGCAGATTTCTCACAAAAGGCGTAAGGATTTTTCAATTCTTTTCTCCGTACCTTTCTCGATTCTTTCTTCTGAAAACTGAAGAATTCGTTTGTATATATATATATATATACATCCACGAACGCATGCAAGGCAAGTGGAATCGTGCATGTGATGCACGTTTCGCGCATATGCGCGCACAAAGTCACTTAGAACCAGAATTTTTCCTTCTCGCGCATATGCGCCACTTTTCTCGCGCATATGCGCCAAGCCTACTGTCCTTCCCGCGCATATGCGCCATCTACGTCGCGCATATGCGCCGAACCTTCTGGACATGTCGCGCATATGCGCGCATTTCTTCGTGCACGTGCGCCATGGCTTCGGCCCTTCTCATTATTTGATGTATTTTCTCGTCTTTTCCGGTCCGATCTGTTTCGTCTATAATCATATCGATTATCACCAATAATTCATAATAATCCTCATCAAATCATTTCGGATTAACAGGATATATTTCTCGGGCCTTACATTTCTCCCCCTCTTAGGTCTGAGTTCGTCCTCGAACTCATAACAATCAATTCAGATATATCAGAGGAAATGTATATATAGAGTTTAAACCAAAACTCAAATATCTGATTCCGGTCTGGAATAAGAATTCACTAAGTATAATATCATAATACTTCTCCAATCCTTCTGACGGAATCAATCTCGCATTACTGGCTATACTATGTCCGTATAACCAATCCCAGTTCATCACATATTCGTACCATCTGCTGTTATCAAAGACATCTACAGTCTTCAGCCTCGAATACCAATCGTCATCACCCTACGTTGGTTTCTTAAATTCGTCCCTTCTGAATTAGCTTCATCTTCCTTCGAATTTTCTTCAAATGAAATCTACAGTATTCACTGTATACCATCTCATCTATAACTATCTTATTACCCATCTGATAAGCTGATAGCTATTGTCACGTCGTGATAATAAGTTATATCAATTAGTGCTAACATCCAGCACTAAAGCTGTACCAAAGTCTCCCAATATCTGGATAACACCTTCTGTTTGCCTATCAATCTGGGAAACAATCTAAGAGAGAGCTCATGATATACTCTATCATAAGTACACAATCAATCAAATCATAATCTGATATAATCTACTGTGGTATTCTGATCTTTCTGACCACTTTTCTGACATCGATCTGTGTCATTTGGTCATGTTTGTACGTTATCTGGTACTGAATAAGGCATGCGAATTGGTCAATCGATCAATCACAACCCAAATCGCATCACAACCTCGGGAGGATCTCAGTAATCTCATTATAAAATTCATGGAATTGTGATCTCCTTTCCTTACAGGAATAGTCAAACGCTGTAATAGTCCTCCGGGTTTCATTTTCTCAGCCTTCATCTGTTGGCAATTTAGATATTTGGCTACAAATTCAGCAATATCAGCTTTCATTTGTTTCCACCAACACTGTCTTCTATCTGATTCAAACCCGAATTCAGAATAGCAACACTATTCAGTCGGATTCAAGACATCACTCATTAGTACCGATCTGCTAAACTCATAAAACCGCAAATATCTGACACTGATATTCACCTTGGTCAACTAAGCACGGTTAACTCAATCTCTCTGACTGAACTCAGATCTGAAATCTTATCAGGGGAAAACATTACTAACTTTCATATCATTGGTAAATCAGCCAATGATAGACTCAATTTCAGTAAATCAACTGAAGACATAAGGAGTCATTCTGCTCCTTTCTGTACTAATCGAATCATAGCTAGTACGAATTATCAAAGGAATTCTCAATCTAGAATCCTTATCGTACAATATTCATCCCTTGGCCATCTCAGATCTGATTCTCACCATCTTCTGAAACTAATCTATGGTAGCTCTGTACTTGATCAGCATAGCAATATCAGTAATGCAGTTCCAAAATCATAGAACACCAGTACAATCATCTACCACACAATCTAACTCGATCTCATTCTCATCCTACTGTAGTATACAAGATCTAACAGAAATCACTGATACCAGATCTTTTCCCAAAAGAAAGAAACAAATACTACAGTAAATAGGGACTCGACAGATAGTGCATACATCAATGCAAATCTCTCAGAAATAAAAGTATGTGAAGTACCAGTATCCCTCAATACATATGCAGGATAATCAAACAAATCAGTTACCTGCAACATTGTCATCTGGTGCTTCCTGAGCCTGCTCCTCGATCAAAGCAAATACTCTGGCCTGCTGTCTAGGAGGCTAGCCAACTGTCTGGCTTCCTCCTGGCCTCTGCTGTGACTGAGATGGTGCTGGCTGAAATGAAGGAACAGCAGCTGATCGTCTACTCCACTGTGCCGCTGATCCAGATGGTTCGGCTTCCTGGGATCTTTGGGAAACCCTCTGCGGACATACTCTGGCAAAATGTCCCTGTTGTTTGCAGAAATGGCAACTACCAAGTACTCCTTGGCATTGCTCGGTGGAATGTCTCCCTCCACAATTTACGTAGTAAGCTCCAGTATAACTCTGTTGGGGACCACTAGAACTAGAGGAACTGCCGCCAGACTTCTTAAACTGCTTTCCTCTAGCCTTCAGAAATTCTTTCTTTCCACCACTACTATCACTCTCGAATCTGGAAAGTGGTTGCGGTGGTCTCCATTCTTGAGGCACAAATGCAGCTCCTCTCTGCCTTATCAGGCCCGCCTCAGCGCCCTTTGCTCTATTCATGGCATCAGCAAAGTTATTGGGTCGCCCTGTGTTCACCAATGTAAAAATATCGGGGTTCAGGCCATTGATGAACTGGTCAGCAGTAGCTTCTTCGCTGTCCTCCACATGTGGAGCAAATTTCAGTAACGAGGAGAACTTAGATACATACTCCTCTATGTTCATCTGTCCCTGCTTTAGATTGGCAAACTCCGCCCCCTTGTCCTTTCGGTACGATACTGGAAAGAAACGTTGATAAAATTCAGTTCTAAACATATTCCAGATGATCGTCGTACCTCTATGCTCGAAAGCTCTCTTTCTCGTAATCCACCAGTCCTTGGCAACATCGTGCAACTGGTGTCCAATTAATTTCACTTTCTTCTCATCTGTATACTCTAAGGAGTCAAAAAGCATTTCTATATCCCCAAGCCAACTCTCGCATTCTACAGCATTCTCTGTTCCTTTCAATGTCGGCGGATGAAATGACTGAAATCGTTTCAGTAATGTTTCCATTGGAGTAGGAGTGACATCCATTGGAGGATTCGATGTACTACCCTGTTCTGGAATTCGTCTAGGAGGCATATCTGAAACTCAAAAGGATTAGTGACCCAATCCAACACATCTGTTTCAATTCAATCTCCCTCCCGATCATCTTACTGCTGATCGAGAATCAATTCAGATTCGTGCCCAATAATACATATTACAAAATCAAATCAGATAAATCAAGTAACATGTATTATATAAAGCAGTAAGCATGCTAGCATTCACAAGCAAGGAAAGAAAACTTCAATCTACCCCGCTCACTATCCTCTTCTATCTCAATCTCAAGAAGCCACAGTTCTAGTACCTACAGCTCTGATACCAGCTGTTGTGGGGACCCGGACGCTAATCAAGTTCTTAATCATGTTTGGGACTAATTAATCAATTATAAAACAGGGTCTAAATTTTTTTTTTAAAATATAAAGCGGAAACGTAATGTAATTTACTCAAATTACATATTAAACATGAATATACATCTCAGTATAAAAGTACAAGTCATGTACAACATACATTTATTCACTAGGGTTTAACAGCTAATATCAAGTGTCTAACCCTATCTCTAAATTAAGTCCGGAATCACCACGCTAAACTCGTCTTCTCTCATCCTCTTCTTGACCCTGATCCAGCCCCACCTGTTGTCATGCACACATACAAAACAAGACAACAGCCGGATAACTCCGGTGAGATATAAATATCCCAGTATAAACAATGTAAACGTGCAATCATATAAAAACATATATAAAAGCATATAAGCAATAATCATAACATGTATCAAATCAGAACCTGAAACAATATCAAGAATAACTCTTATTCTAAACATGTACCATCATCAGGAACATAATCAACATCAAATAATATAAATCAATATCAAGCAATGACTCACACTCAGACTCAAACTCAACTCAAACAACGCGTCGTCTCAGACTCGACTCAACTCTAACCTAGGGATCCCGATGTCTGGACATTTACAAATATATCGAATCTCAGTCGATAGGAATGCATCAATCCCTAAACGGCATCGATATAAATCATATATCCAGTGTCTGGGCGAATCAGCCTCAGAAGTGACGAATCAGTCAAGGATTATGCGAATCAGCAATGTCTGGGCGACTCAGCCGCAGAATTGACGAATCAGTCAATGATTAGACGAATCAGTCTATAGATAGGCGAATCAGCCTATGACTCAACGACTCAGTAGTCAATACATGCATTCAGTAATTAGGCGAATCAGCCGATGAATATACAAATCAACAGTCAATACATGCTCTGGCTATGAATCACTAGCCTACGAACATCAATCTCAGACATATAATGACTATAACTCCATAGTCTACAAACGTCAATCACAAATATCAAAGCAATCATAAAAGTATGTGATTTAGGGAAACTCGAGTCAAACCTCACTCGAGTTGAGCAATCCCAACTCAACATTAATTTATACCTTTATTTCTGATACTCTGACTCTGTCGAAGTCTCGAACCTCAAGCCTGTCAATAACTCAATCTGACATACGATATCGAGGGTACAATATCAATACACCAACCAAACAATACTGGATATAATCAGAATTCTACCAAATTCTGTTTCAACAACCTAACGTCATAATTTCAATATATCCAGTACTACCATATCAGTCAGATATCAATTCTAACATCTTATAATCAATAACAACTCAATTCTGATATTAATTCAACTCTACAAATCATAACAAGTCCATATGGTATCTGTTCCTCAGTCCAGTTTCGATTATACGATGTCTAACATGCCAAGAACATCATATATGACTCATATCAGATTCTGACAATACCATAATTTCAAAACATATCAAAACGTAGCAAAACTTACGTCCAGTTGTAGTCTACGTTGCTAGGAACTCGATACCGAAGTCGGATTCAAAATCGGACGGGCAGATTTCTCACAAAAGGCGTAAGGATTTTTCAATTCTTTTCTCCGTACCTTTCTCGATTCTTTCTTCTGAAAACTGAAGAATTCGTTTGTATATATATATATATACATCCACGAACGCATGCAAGGCAAGTGGAATCGTGCATGTGCTGCACGTTTCGCGCATATGCGCGCACAAAGTCGCGCATATGCGCCAGTACTTAGAACCAGCATTTTTCCTTCTCGCGCATATGCGCCACTTTTCTCGCGCATATGCGCCAAGCCTACTGTCCTTCCCGCGCATATGCGCCATCTACGTCGCGCATATGCGCCGAACCTTCTGGACATGTCGCGCATATGCGCGCATTTCTTCGTGCACGTGCGCCATGGCTTCGGCCCTTCTCATTATTTGATGTATTTTCTCGTCTTTTCCAGTCCGATCTGTTTCGTCTATAATCATATCTATTATCACCAATAATTCATAATAATCCTCATCAAATCATTTCGGATTAACAGGATATATTTCTCGGGCCTTACACAATGTTGTCCCGGGTCATAAGGACTAATGGTGTACAACCATAAACTAGGACGTTTCCACTCGATAAGTGAGAACCACTTGGAAAGTCCTTTATAGAGGGTTGTTCAGTGCACTCTACAAGGAGCACCTATCTGCATGTTCGGACATCACAATGTCCCCTACCAATGAAACATGGTACTCACATCGCAGATACTAGTCTCTAACTCGAGCGGCCTATATCCTTCTTAATGGCGGCTGAATCGACTAGGAACCGTTTAGAATATACAGTATTCCAAATATGAGTTTCATGATGCTCATCTTATGAGCATCTCATATTCTTTCTACTATTTGTATATTCAAGGACTTTATCTATGCAACTAGCATGGGTATAAAGATAAAGATGCGCCAAATTAATAAATTCAAATATTATTAAAATAAAGATCGTTTATACATAGAGTTTCATTGTGAACACTCGGCCAACACTTGGCTCGACGTGCACCTACTCTAACAGTCTGCTCCTATGTACGATACACCGAACGTCTAGAAGTCTGACTGTCTGTCAAACTTTCCTATCTCAAATGCAATGTATAACAATCTGTAAACAAAGCATGCTCATTTCCAAAAGATTTGAATATAAAGTCTATAAAAAAATCATAATCATATCAAGAGACAAACAATAATCAAGTATGTGATTTTATTGGGAAACTCAAATGAGATCTGATTTGAGTTGTATCTTCCCAGATATCACATGAATTATACCTTTGTCGTCCCAGTCTGACGATGACGAAGACCTGTATTCAACTCTGTCCATCTCGAATCTGAAATGACAATATTGAATACGCTCTATCAGTGAATAAGTCCATATACAAGCTGTTCTAATCAATACTCAATTCAGTATAAAATCTGATCAATGTCTGAACAAGATACAATCTGAGTCATATCAATAATATCCCAATCTAATCGATATCATATCTGAATCTGATCAATCTAAGTCAACTGATGTTCCTACGGCATAACAATACAGTCTGAATAACCCCGTCAATCTGAACATCACAGAAATCATCTCAGAATTCATAATTCAATAACAGTACAATTCATAATCTCAATATCTGTATATTCTAAATCAATAACAACACAACTCTGATATCAATTCTCAATCAAATCAACTCTGAAAATCATAACAATTCCATAAACAGTCTGTTTCTCAATCTGACTTCGATTCTATGATGTCTAACATGACAATAACATCATATATGAATTCTATTCAATTCTGACAACATCATAAATTCAACTCATGTCTAAACGTAATAAAACTTATGTCAAGTTGTAGCCTGTGTTGATAGGAATACAGTACTGAAGTCGGATTCAAAATCAGACGGGCGGATTTCTCACAAAAGGCGTAAGGATTTTTCACTACTTTTCTGAAGCTTTTCTCGATCTTCGTTTATGCTTTCTGAGGGATTTAGGCTTGTAATGTATATATATACTCCCACGCTGCATGTCTAACGAACGTGGCTACATTTCATGATTCTTAGGTGGCGCTCGAGCGGTTGAAATGTACCGCTCGGGCGCCGAACATACTGTCCGGGTGATTATCTTGCCCACCACTGGCGCTCGAGCGGTCAAAAACTACCGCTCGGGCGCCAGACTCTCTTCCCAAGGGTGCTCTTATATTGCATTGGCGCTCGGGCGGTAACTTTCTGCCGCTCGAGCGCCGAAGGTTCTGTCCCAATTTCTTGGCTAACAATGCGACGACGCCCGGCTTCTTCATTCGAGTTCGTATAATCTCAATCATGATAATTAATCAATGTCTGATTAAATAATTAAATCTCGGGCCTTACAATCGGTTTTATGACAAGCTATAAAATGTGCCATTTTAGGGAATCTATCCACAACAACAAAAATAGAATCCCTCCCCTTCTTAGTCCTAGGCAACCCCAAAATAAAGTCCATAGAAATGTCAATCCAAGTTCTATTTAAGAATAGCACGCAAAAGTGTTCCCAAAGTTCTATTGACAACTTCAGTTTGTCCATCCGTTTGAGGATGACAAGTAGTAGAAAACAACAATTTTGTGCCAAGTTTAGCCCATAAAGTCTTCCAAAAGTAACTCTAGAATTTAACATCGCGACCAGAAACAATAGTCCTAGGCATGCCATGCAACCTAACGACTTCTCTAAAGAACAAATCCGCAATGTTTGAAGCATCATCGGTTTTATGACAAGCTATAAAATGTGCCATCTTAGAGAATCTATCCACAACAACAAAAATAGAATCCCCCCCCTTCTTAGTCCTAGGCAACCCCAAAATAAAGTCCATAGAAATGTCAATCCAAGTTCTATTTAAGAATAGCACGCAAAAGTGTTCCCAAAGTTCTATTGACAACTTCAGTTTGTCCATCCGTTTGAGGATGACAAGTAGTAGAAAACAACAATTTTGTGCCAAGTTTAGCCCATAAAGTCTTCCAAAAGTAACTCTAGAATTTAACATCGCGACCAGAAACAATAGTCCTAGGCATGCCATGCAACCTAACGACTTCTCTAAAGAACAAATCCGCAATGTTTGAAGCATCATCGGTTTTATGACAAGCTAAAAAATGTGCCATCTTAGAGAATCTATCCACAACAACAAAAATAGAATCCCCCCCCTTCTTAGTCCTAGGCAACTCCAAAATAAAGTCCATAGAAATGTCAATCCAAGTTCTATTTAAGAATAGCACGCAAAAGTGTTCCCAAAGTTCTATTGACAACTTCAGTTTGTCCATCCGTTTGAGGATGAAAAGTAGTAGAAAACAACAATTTTGTGCCAAGTTTAGCCCATAAAGTCTTCCAAAAGTAACTCTAGAATTTAACATCGCGACCAGAAACAATAGTCCTAGGCATGCCATGTGTAAGGCTCGAAGATTTAGTTATCATAATCAGACTGATTTTATTAATAATTAAGGTAATTGTAGATGTATTATATTGGACTAGAAAAGAAAAGGAAAATGTACAATAAAGATGAGGAGACAATCCAAAGAAATGTAAAGGGCCGAAGCTATGGCGCATATGCGCGAGGAAATGCGCGCATATGCATGAGAATTACAGTAGCATCGGCGCATCTGCGCGAAGAAAGTGGCGCACATGTGCGAATCTTTCCAGCAGCTGTGGCGCACATGCGCGAGTTTAGTGGCGCACATGCACGAGCAGGCCAGTGGCATTGGCGCATATGCGCGAGAGTAGTGGCGCATATGCGCGGAGTGTCCAGAAACATGGGCGCATATGCGCGAGTTTAGTGGCGCATATGCGCGAGTGTGAAATTCTGCCAAGTTGTCGAGACAGTAAGTCTCGCGCACATGCGCGAGTAATGCCGCGCATATGCGCGAGACTTGTGCTTCAAAGGGTGAGCCATGTGTATCAAATCATGCAAAGTATATATATCATTGTCTCGATTCTTGCTTCAGTTTCAGCAGAAGGTCCGAGAATTCAGAGGAGGGAAAGCTTCCAAATTCTCTTTCACTTTCAAAGTTTGCTTTTGTAAGATTTAAGCATCCAAATTCAAATCCGACTTCGGTTTTGAACTCGTCTCTTTATTAGCTACAAGGTGATGTAAGTTTTCTTCAATTCCAGCATGTTTTGAAATATATATGTTGGGAGAATTATGGTTTAAGCTTTAGAATGTGTTCTTGTAGTTATTGACACCGTAGAAATACAATCGGATCGAAGAACGGATATCGTATGCTATTATTACGATTTTCAGCATGTATAGAATGAAGTATATGCAGATTTTGAGATCTTGACTTGGATATTGTGATGATTATGAATTGAGGATATAGTTTTGTGTTGATTATGTTGTATTGATTTGACCGGTGTCGAGAATTACGTCGTTATGCCGTCAAATTGTATCAAGATCAAGTATTGAGAGTGGATAGGTGTTGATTTGGATTAGTAATTGATAAATTGTGTATCAACATTCCATTTCAGATTCATCTTACCTCACTTCGACATCGAGACCTCGACATCGATAAAGGTTTAACAAAAGAAGGTATAAGTCATGTTTTGTTTGGGGAGATGTAACTCAAATAAGATATTATTTGAGTTTCCCCAACCCAAAATCACATACTAGTATTATTAGATATATTGTAACATGTTTATGAATTGTGTATAGCATTATATTCAATCTTTTAACATGTTTATGCTTTGATTTCAGAATTGTATTCAAGCATGTATGATCAGTGTGATATTCAGATATGAATATGATTATACTTTGTTTACATATTGATATTCATTGCATCTAAGATAGGAGAGTCTTTGACAGGCATTGTCAAATAGCTAGACGTTTCGGTGTATCTCAGCATAGGAGTAGGTATTACTCTTATTGCCGCCGTTGATACAGCTCAGACCGAAGTCTAGGAATGAGACGTTCATTACCCCGATTGGAGGGTAGGTAGTGACGTCTTATTCACACCGGGATCCCTAGAGTTCTAGTCGAGTCGAGTCCAGACATGGTTTGATTCGCATTGCATTGTATGTGCATATGATGTCATTCATGATAGCATGTTTCATGTTTAATTGATTATATGCATGTATACATGTTTATACTGGGATTTGTTCTCACCGGTTTTCCGGCTGTTGTTATGTGTGTATGTGTGCATAACAACAGGTGGGGCAGGATCTGGGTCACGCAGAGGATGAGAGATGGACATAGCGTGGTGATCTCGGGCATAGCAGAAGAACTAGTAGTTGTACTTTTGGCATGTACTGTATTTAATTACTAGTTGTCGAATATGGTTTGGAACCAGACATATTTGTATCTTATGTTTGTATATTATGTTGTTGAATAACATAGAGACTTCTTATGTTAGCTTTCATTTGAGTTAATGTAAAAAGAAAAATTTGACCCACTTTTTATATTAATGATCCGTTTTAATCCCAAAGAAAAGAATTAGAGCCCGGGTCCCCACAACAGGCAACCTAACGACTTCTCTAAAGAACAAATCCGCAATGTTTGAAGCATCATCGGTTTTATGACAAGCTATAAAATGTGCCATCTTAGAGAATCTATCCACAACAACAAAAATAGAATCCCTCCCCTTCTTAGTCCTAGGCAACCCCAAAATAAAGTCCATAGAAATGTCAATCCAAGTTCTATTTAAGAATAGCACGCAAAAGTGTTCCCAAAGTTCTATTGAAAACTTCAGTTTGTCCATCCGTTTGAGGATGACAAGTAGTAGAAAAAAACAATTTTGTGCCAAGTTTAGCCCATAAAGTCTTCCAAAAGTAACTCAAGAATTTAACATCGCTACCAGAAACAATAGTCCTAGGCATGCCATGCAACCTAGCGACTTCTCTAAATAACAAATCCGCGATGTTTGAAGCATCATCGGTTTTATGACAAGCTATAAAATGTGCCATCTTAGAGAATCTATCCACAACAACAAAAATAGAATCCCTCCCCTTCTTTGTCACACCATTACTCTATATTTAGCATGATTACCATAATCAAAATAAGTTTTGAATGATATAACTATAGTATGAAGCAAATCAAACAAGAGGCATCACTTTGACGGTTTATAAAAATTTTGGCATGATGTCCCTATATTTTGTATAAGCCAAAAACTCAACTCAAGCAACAACCTCAAGCATATTCTCATATAAAAACACACTTTGTATCATCATTCATAACATGGAACTTGTTTCAAACCCTCATATAAAATTTACTACAGTACATATGCGGAAGCTATACAATAAGAAGTCCCGGTTCTTGTCGAGGTAGGGCACGTCACTAGCATCCATTGGCGATCCGGCATCCTAGGCATCTTCACTACCTGATCCTGTAATACATGAGCTACGTGAGTTTATAAACTCAATAAGTTGGCACTTGTACGTATCAATATGCATCGAAGGAACATACATATCAAGTCGTGATCAACAATGAATCTTAAAAACATGTCATACCGTAGCATATATTCAATGTTCATTTTTGTACTTGGGCCTTATTAGTTGACCTGTACTACCGTGCTTGCTTTATTATATAGCTACTACTGTGTTGGACGTCAGGGAGCAACCTTTGGCAACCCCACGCCCCATGAACATATATTGGCCAATAGCTTTGGTGGACTTAAAACCACCCATGATGTCAACAAGCTCTATATCATGTAAAAATCAGTCATTTTCCTTTCATGTTCATGTTCTTGTTCTTGACATAGCACCCATCTTCAATATTCATGAGTTCCTTACATATTTAATACATAACAATGGAATATGGTGCTATGTTTCAACAATAAATATACTAACAATGTACATATATCAATAATCAATGAGAATCATTTGAAATCATAATATTGCTCACGTATTACTTCAAGAACATGCCAACTTACAGTCCAAGCGTACGAATACTTGTTTGAGACGATGTATCTCGCTCCTATACTGTCAAATATACCAATAATTCAGTCACTATTGTATAAACTAGGTGAAAATCACTCCTCTACAGGTAGAACAACTTAAAGAGAAGAAAACTTACTCCTATATGATGTTCTTGTGATGGAGAGTAAACTTCTAGCCTCAAAATGATGAAGGGGAAGAAGAAAATGACTTTTTGGGAGGAAGGTTTCTTGTTTCTCTCGAGTTTTGCTGAGAAAAGAATGAAGGAAACTGATACAATGGCTTAGAAAGTCGAATCTTATCTTCTTATATGCAAGGTGGCGCTCGGGCGGTCATTTTCTACCGCCCGAGCGCGGAATGTTCTGTCCAAAAGGTGCAGTTTTCGTGCACTGGCGCTCGGGCGGTCATTTTCTACCGCTCGAGCGCCATATGTTCTGTAAATTTCGTGAACCATTAGTGTACCGGCGCTCTGGCGGTAGAATCTTACCGCTCGGGCGCCACTTGTTCTGCCTCTGCGCACTACTTCGTAAAAGATCGCTCCTGAAACGTCTCTTCCGTTCATAATCTGGAAACGTGGTAAACTAGGAAGTTGTAGCTCTATGTCGTGGCTTGAATCTCCCACTAGTTTCAGGTCATTTGGAGTTCTGAGTAAAAAGTTATGCTCATTCTCCCAACATGTGTCATTGTAGGAGTGACGATACACACAACTCACTTCGGGGCGTTTTTGGCTTGTCTTCCACAATGATTTTGACAAAACCCAAAACGTGAAAGTTGTAGCATTATGTCTTAGCTTTCTATTGGTTATGGCCTTACACAATTTGGATCAATATTCAAATCATTATGCTAAAACCCGTAAAAACTACCATATCTACATCTCATTTCCTACCAACTTCATAACACTATTTCTATGTACACATCTTACCATCACTATTTTGACATTTATTCATTTTCAATGCACCATAAACAATATAAAAGTCATGTTCAATCTCAATATTGATACTTCAATCATCACGTGAAATCTTATAAGGTAATTAACTACAAAATAAACGACATAAACGCATTATTATCATTTGTACGAGTAACCGGGCATTACATTCTTAGTCCTAGGCAACCCCAAAATAAAGTCCATAGAAATGTCAATCCAAGTTCTATTTAAGAATAACACGCAAAAGTGTTCCCAAAGTTCTATTGACAACTTCAGTTTGTCCATCCGTTTGAGGATGACAAGTAGTAGAAAATAACAATTTTGTGCCAAGTTTAGCCCATAAAGTCTTCCAAAAGTAACTCAAGAATTTAACATCGCGACCAGAAACAATAGTCCTAGGCATGTCATGCAACCTAACGACTTCTCTAAAGAACAAATCCGCAATGTTTGAAGCATCATCGGTTTTATGACAAGCTATAAAATGTGTCATCTTAGAGAATCTATCCACAACAACAAAAATAGAATCCCTCCCCTTCTTAGTCCAAGGCAACCCCAAAATAAAGTCCATAGAAATGTCAATCCAAGTTCTATTTAAGAATAGCACGCAAAAGTGTTCCCAAAGTTCTATTGACAACTTCAGTTTGTCCATCCGTTTGAGGATGACAAGTAGTTGAAAACAACAATTTTGTGTCAAGTTTAGCCCATAAAGTCTTCCAAAGGTAACTCAGGAATTTAACATCGCTACCAGAAACAATAGTCCTAGGCATGCCATGCAACCTAGCGACTTCTCTAAATAACAAATCCGCGATGTTTGAAGCATCATCGGTTTTATGACAAGCTATAAAATGTGCCATCTTAGAGAATCTATCCACAACAACAAAAATAGAATCCCTCCCCTTCTTAGTCCTGGGCAACCCCAAAATAAAGTCCATTGAAATGTCAATCCAAGTTCTATTTAATAATAGCACGCAAAAGTGTTCCCAAAGTTCTATTGACAACTTCAGTTTGTCCATCCGTTTGAGTATGATAAGTAGTAGAAAACAACAATTTTGTGCCAAGTTTAGCCAATAAAGTCTTCCAAAAGTAACTCAAGAATTTACATCGCGACCAGAAACAATAGTCCTAGGCATGCCATGCAGCCTAACGACTTCTCTAAAGAACAAATCCGCAATGTTTGAAGCATCATCGGTTTTATGACAAGCTATAAAATGTGCCATCTTAGAGAATCTATCCACAACAACAAAAATAGAATCCCTCCCCTTCTTAGTCCAAGGCAACCCCAAAATAAAGTCCATAGAAATGTCAATCCAAGTTCTATTTAAGAATAGCACGCAAAAGTGTTCCCAAAGTTCTATTGACAACTTCAGTTTGTCCATCCGTTTGAGGATGACAAGTAGTAGAAAACAACAATTTTGTGCCAAGTTTAGCCCATAAAGTCTTCCAATAGTAACTCTAGAATTTAACATCGCGACCAGAAACAATAGTCCTAGGCATGCCATGCAACCTAGCGACTTCTCTAAATAACAAATCCGCGATGTTTGAAGCATCATCGGTTTTATGACAAGCTATAAAATGTGCCATCTTAGAGAATCTATCCACAACAACAAAAATAGAATCCCTCCCCTTCTTAGTCCTAGGCAACCCCAAAATAAAGTCCATTGAAATGTCAATCCAAGTTCTATTTAAGAATAGCACGCAAAAGTGTTCCCAAAGTTCTATTGACAACTTCAGTTTGTCCATCCGTTTGAGTATGATAAGTAGTAGAAAACAACAATTTTGTGCCAAGTTTAGCCAATAAAGTCTTCCAAAAGTAACTCAAGAATTTACATCGCGACCAGAAACAATAGTCCTAGGCATGCCATGCAGCCTAACGACTTCTCTAAAGAACAAATCCGCAATGTTTGAAGCATCATCGGTTTTATGACAAGCTATAAAATGTGCCATCTTAGAGAATCTATCCACAACAACAAAAATAGAATCCCTCCCCTTCTTAGTCCTAGGCAACCCCAAAATAAAGTCCATAGAAATGTCAATCCAAGTTCTATTTAAGAATAGCACGCAAAAGTGTTCCCAAAGTTCTATTTACAACTTCAGTTTGTCCATCCGTTTGAGGATGACAAGTAGTAGAAAACAACAATTTTGTGCCAAGTTTAGCCCATAAAGTCTTCCAAAAGTAACTCTAGAATTTAACATCGCGACCAGAAACAATAGTCCTAGGCATGCCATGCAACCTAACGACTTCTCTAAAGAACATATCCGCAATGTTTGAAGCATCATCGGTTTTATGACAAGCTATAAAATGTGCCATCTTAGAGAATCTATCCACAACAACAAAAATAGAATCCCTCCCCTTCTTAGTCCTAGGCAACCCCAAAATAAAGTCCATACAAATGTCAATTCAATTTCTTTTTAAGAATAGCACGCAAAAGTGTTCCCAAAGTTCTATTGACAACTTCAGTTTGTCCATCCGTTTGAGGATGACAAGTAGTAGAAAACAACAATTTTGTGCCAAGTTTAGCCCATAAAGTCTTCCAAAAGTAACTCTAGAATTTAACAACGCGACCAGAAACAATAGTCCTAGGCATGCCATGCAACCTAACGACTTCTCTAAAGAACAAATCCGCAATGTTTGAAGCATCATCGGTTTTATGACAAGCTATAAAATGTGCCATCTTAGAGAATCTATCCACAACAACAAAAATAGAATCCCTCCCCTTCTTAGTCCTAGGCAACCCCAAAATAAAGTCAATAGAAATGTCAATCCAAGTTCTATTTAAGAATAGCACGCAAAAGTGTTCCCAAAGTTCTATTGACAACTTCAGTTTGTCCATCCGTTTGAGGATGACAAGTAGTAGAAAATAACAAATTTGTGCCAAGTTTAGCCCATAAAGTCTTCCAAAAGTAACTCAAGAATTTAACATCGCTACCAGAAACAATAGTCCTAGGCATGCCATTCAACCTAGCGACTTCTCTAAATAACAAATCCGCGATGTTTGAAGCATCATCGGTTTTATGACAAGCTATAAAATGTGCCATCTTAGAGAATCTATCCACAACAACAAAAATAGAATCCCTGCCCTTCTTAGTCCTAGGCAACCCCAAAATAAAGTCCATTGAAATGTCAATCCAAGTTCTATTTAAGAATAGCACGCAAAAGTGTTCCCAAAGTTCTATTGACAACTTCAGTTTCTCCATCCGTTTGAGGATGACAAGTAGTAGAAAATAATAATTTTGTGCCAAGTTTAGCCCATAAAGTCTTCCAAAAGTAACTCAAGAATTTAACATCGCGACCAGAAACAATAGTCCTAGGCATGCCATGCAACCTAACGACTTCTTTAAAGAACAAATCCGCAATGTTTGAAGAATCATCGGTTTTATGACAAGCTATAAAATGTGTCATCTTAGAGAATCTAACCAAAACAACAAAAATAGAATCCCTCCCTTTCTTAGTCCTAGGCAACCCCAAAATAAAGTCCATAAAATGTCAATCCAAGTTCTATTTAAGAATAGCACGCAAAAGTGTTCCCAAAGTTCTATTGACAACTTCACTTTGTCCATCCGTTTGAGGATGACAAGTAGTAGAAAACAACAATTTTGTGCCAAGTTTAGCCCATAAAGTCTTCCAAAAGTAACTCAAGAATTTAACATCGTGTAATGCCCGGGAATTATAGGATTGTTGAACCAAGATTATTAATCGTCATTAACGGGAGACTCGGAAGATATGAAAATGCATGACATGCAATGAGGGAAGGAAAGACTTGAGAAACCAGGTGTGGCATGATCAGAAAACTAGAATTTAGAAGTTTGCACAACCGCACCCGCGGTGCTAGCACGACCGCCCCCGCGGTGTGTGTGCAGAAAATGTAGTGCAAAACCCGTAGCCACACCGCACCTGCGGTATTAGATGGAGCGCACCCGCGCTGAGGACACCGCACCCGCGGTCTTGTAGGCAGCGCACCCGCGGTCAAGTTTCGGGAAATCTGGATAAAGTCGACATTGTATGGAGCGCACCCGCGGTGCATATATGACCGCACCCACGGTGCGACGTGCCGCGCAAGAACGATGCGACGTTTTCAATTATGCATGTAGTATATATATAGGTGTCAAACGAATTCTCTTTCATTCTTCAGAAGGCAACCGAGAGATTAGGGAGGAACTTGATATTCTTGAGCTTAGAATTTAAGTTACGAAGAATCTGTCTATCAGAATTCGAATCTGAACGCAGCAGCGTGTTCCTCTCGACACGAGCTACATAAGGACGTAAGTTTCGTTACGTTTTGCGATGTTTTGAAATTAGGATGTTATCAGAACTGAATATGATTCAGATATGGTGTTTCTGCTGTAGTGATCATTGTATAATCGAAGACAAATTGAAGAATAGATTGGTTATACAATTGTTATGATTTTCAGAAGATACTGATTGAGATTAAACACTAGATTTGTATTGTTCTTGATTGAAGAATAGAGAGATGATTATTCTTGTATGTCTGGATAGATTATTCAGTAGATATGTGAAGTCAGATCGAAGAAAGAATACCGTATGTCTGTGTTTTGTATTGCAGCATCTCTGAAGATGTATTTTTTAGATATTCATATGCTGGAAAAAGATTGATCAGATTCAGATATGATTTCGATTAGATTGTGATATTATTGACATGACTCAGATTGTATCTTGTTCAGACATTGATCAGATTGTATACTGAATTGAGTATTGATCAGAACAGATTGTGAATTGAGTTACACATTGATACAGTGTATTTATATTGTCATTTCAGATCGGATATGGACAGACTGGACTTCAAGACTTCGTCTTCCTCAGACGGGGACGACAAAGGTATAATTCATGTGATATTCGGGAAGAAACAACTCAATTGAGATCACATTTGAGTTGCCCAATAAAATCACATACTTGTTCATTGTTTTATTTTGAGATGATTATGATATATCTTGACATGATTAGATTTGTTTATAGATCTTTTATGCAAATTATGTTAAGATGATTATGCTTTGTTTACAGATCATGTTACATCGCATTAAGATGATTATGCTTGTTTACAGATTTTGTATTCATGCATTAAGATAGGACAGTCTGGAGATCAGGCAGACTTCTAGACGTTCGGCGATATCACAGCTTAGGGGAAGATCACCTCCCCTATTGTAGATGCGGATACAGATCAGGCCGAAGTCTAGGAATAAGACGTACCGTCACCCCGATTGGAGAGTAGGTGATAGATCGTCTTATTCACTCCGGGATCCCTAGAGTTATAGATCGAGTCAAGTCTAGACATGATTTGATTAGGACTTTATGCTTATATGGATGTGGCTCCAAGATCATGGGACCCATCGTTATTGCTTTTAGTTGTGCTAGCATGTTTTATGATTTAGATTGTTTACATGCATGTTTATCTGAATTGAGCTGCATGCTTAATTTCATAGATTATGAAATATATTGTGTTTATACATGACGACATGTTTTATGAATTAGCTTGTTTATATACATGCTTACCATGTGTTATACTGGGATTTATTCTCACCGGAGTTATCCGGCTGTTGTCGTGTTTTGTATGTGTGCATGACAACAGGTGGGGCTGGATCAGGGTCGAGAAGATGACGAGAGAAGACGAGTTTAGCGTGGCGATTCCGGACTTACAGTAGATTGGATTTTACTACTTGAACTTTAGTAGTTGAACTTTAGATTAATTAAAAAGACTGTGGTACATTATTGTATCTTTATACTGAAATGTAGTTTTATACAGATATGTATATCATGTAGATGCCATTACCTTCCGCACTTTATTTTAAAAAGAAAAATTTTTAGACCCTGTTTATCAGTTCAGACCCTGTTTATCAGAACTGATAATGAAATCCCAACGATGATTATGAAAATGATTAGCGTCCGGGTTCCCACAACACATCGCGACCAGAAACAATAGTCCTAGGCATGTCATGAAACCTAACGACTTCTTTAAAGAACAAATCCGCAATGTTTGAAGCATCATCGGTTTTATGACAAGCTATAAAATGTGCCATCTTAGAGAATCTATCCACAACAACAAAAATAGAATCCCTCCCCTTCTTAGTCCTAGGAAACCCCAAAATAAAGTCCATAGAAATGTCAATCCAAGTTCTATTTAAGAATAGCACGCAAAAGTGTTCCCAAAGTTCTATTGACAACTTCAGTTTGTCCATCCGTTTGAGGATGACAAGTAGTAGAAAATAACAATTTTGTGCCAAGTTTAGCCCATAAAGTCTTCCAAAAGTAACACAAGAATTTAACATCGCGACCAGAAACAATAGTCCTAGGCATGCCATGCAACCTAACGACTTCTCTAAAGAACAAATCCGCAATGTTTGAAGCATCATCGGTTTTATGACAATCTATAAAATGTTCCATCTTAGAGAATCTATCCACAACAACAAAAATAGAATCCCTCCCCTTCTTAGTCCTAGGCAACCCCAAAATAAAGTCCATAAAATGTCAATCCAAGTTCTATTTAAGAATAGCACGCAAAAGTGTTCCCAAAGTTCTATTGACAACTTCAGTTTGTCCATCCGTTTGAGGATGACAAGTAGTAGAAAACAACAATTTTGTGCCAAGTTTAGCCCATAAAGTCTTCCAAAAGTAACTCTAGAATTTAACATCGCGACCAGAAACAATAGTCCTAGGCATGCCATGCAACCTAACGACTTCTCTAAAGAACAAATCCGCAATGTTTGAAGCATCATCGGTTTTTTGACAAGCTATAAAAATGGGCCGTCTTAGAGAATCTATCCACAACAACAAAAATAGAATCCCTCCCTTCTTAGTCCTAGGCAACCCCAAAATAAAGTCCATAGAAATGTCAATCCAAGTTCTATTTAAGAATAGCACGCAAAAGTGTTCCCAAAGTTCTATTGACAACTTCAGTTTGTCCATCCGTTTGAGGATGACAAGTAGAAGAAAATAAAAATTTTGTGCCAAGTTTAGCCCATAAAGTCTTCCAAAAGTAACTCAAGAATTTAACATCGCGACCAGAAACAATAGTCCTAGGCATGTCATGCAACCTAACGACTTCTTTAAAGAACAAATCCGCAATGTTTGAAGCATCATCGGTTTTATGACAAGCTATAAAATGTGCCATCTTAGAGAATCTATCCACAACAACAAAAATAGAATCCCTCCCCTTCTTAGTCCTGGGCAACCCCAAAATAAAGTCCATTGAAATGTCAATCCAAGTTCTATTTAAGAATAGCACGCAAAAGTGTTCCCAAAGTTCTATTGACAACTTCAGTTTCTCCATCCGTTTGAGGATGACAAGTAGTAGAAAATAACAATTTTGTGCCAAGTTTAGCCCATAAAGTCTTCCAAAAGTAACTCAAGAATTTAACATCGCGACCAGAAACAATAGTCCTAGGCATGCCATGCAACCTAACGACTTCTCTAAAGAACAAATTCGCAATGTTTGAAGCATCATCGGTTTTATGACAAGCTATAAAATGTGCCATCTTAGAGAATCTAACCAAAACAACAAAAATAGAATCCCTCCCCTTCTTAGTCCTAGGCAACCCCAAAATAAAGTCCATAAAATGTCAATCCAAGTTCTATTTAAGAATAGCACGCAAAAGTGTTCCCAAAGTTCTATTGACAACTTCAGTTTGTCCATCCGTTTGAGGATGACAAGTAGTAGAAAACAACAATTTTGTGTCAAGTTTAGCCCATAAAATCTTCCAAAAGTAACTCAAGAATTTAACATCGCGACCAGAAACAATAGTCCTAGGCATGCCATGCAACCTAACGACTTCTCTAAAGAACAAATCCGCAATATGTGAAGGATCATCGGTTTTATGACAAGCTATAAAATGTGCCATCTTAGAGAATCTATCCACAACAACAAAAATAGAATCCCTCCCCTTCTTAGTCCTAGGCAACCCCAAAATAAAGTCCATTGAAATGTCAATCCAAGTTCTATTTAAGAATAGCACGCAAAAGTGTTCCCAAAGTTCTATTGACAACTTCAGTTTCTCCATCCGTTTGAGGATGACAAGTAGTAGAAAATAACAAATTTGTGCCAAGTTTAGCCCATAAAGTCTTCCAAAAGTAACTCAAGAATTTAACATCGCGACCAGAAACAATAGTCCTAGGCATGCCATGCAACCTAACGACTTCTTTAAAGAACAAATCAGCAATGTTTGAAGCATCATCGGTTTTATGACAAGCTATAAAATGTGCCATCTTAGAGAATCTAACCAAAACAACAAAAATAGAATCCCTCCCTTTCTTAGTCCTAGGCAACCCCAAAATAAAGTCCATAAAATGTCAATCCAAGTTCTATTTAAGAATAGCACGCAAAAGTGTTCCCAAAGTTCTATTGACAACTTCACTTTGTCCATCTGTTTGAGGATGACAAGTAGTAGAAAACAACAATTTTGTGCCAAGTTTAGCCCATAAAGTCTTCCAAAAGTAACTCAAGAATTTAACATCGCGACCAGAAACAATAGTCCTAGGCATGTCATGCAACCTAACGACTTCTTTAAAGAACAAATCCGCAATGTTTGAAGCATCATCGGTTTTATGACAAGCAATAAAATGTGCCATCTTAGAGAATCTATCCACAACAACAAAAATAGAATCCCTCCCATTCTTAGTCCTAGGAAACCCCAGAATAAAGTCCATAGAAATGTCAATCCAAGTTCTATTTAAGAATAGCACGCAAAAGTGTTCTCAAAGTTCTATTGACAACTTCAGTTTGTCCATCCGTTTGAGGATGACAAGTAGTAGAAAACAACAATTTTGTGCCAAGTTTAGCCCATAAAGTCTTCCAAAAGTAACTCTAGAATTTAACATCGCGACCAGAAACAATAGTCCTAGGCATGCCATGCAACCTAACGACTTCTCTAAAGAACAAATCCGCAATGTTTGAAGCATCATCGGTTTTATGACAATCTATAAAATGTTCCATCTTAGAGAATCTATCCACAACAACAAAAATAGAATCCCTCCCCTTCTTAGTCCTAGGCAACCCCAAAATAAAGTCCATAGAAATGTCAATCCAAGTTCTATTTAAGAATAGCACGCAAAAGTGTTCCCAAAGTTCTATTGACAACTTCAGTTTGTCCATCCGTTTGAGGATGACAAGTAGTAGAAAACAACAATTTTGTGCCAAGTTTAGCCCATAAAGTCTTCCAAAAGTAACTCTAGAATTTAACATCGCGACCAGAAACAATAGTCCTAGGCATGCCATGCAACCTAACGACTTCTCTAAAGAACAAATCCGCAATGTTTGAAGCATCATCGGTTTTATGACAAGCTATAAAAATGGGCCGTCTTAGAGAATCTATCCACAACAACAAAAATAGAATCCCTCCCTTCTTAGTCCTAGGCAACCCCAAAATAAAGTCCATAGAAATGTCAATGCAAGTTCTATTTAAGAATAGCACGCAAAAGTGTTCCCAAAGTTCTATTGACAACTTCAGTTTGTCCATCCGTTTGAGGATGACAAGTAGTAGAAAATAACAATTTTGTGCCAAGTTTAGCCCATAAAGTCTTCCAAAAGTAACTCAAGAATTTAACATCGCGACCAGAAACAATAGTCCTAGGCATGTCATGCAACCTAACGACTTCTTTAAAGAACAAATCCGCAATGTTTGAAGCATCATCGGTTTTATGACAAGCTATAAAATGTGCCATCTTAGAGAATCTATCCACAACAACAAAAATAGAATCCCTCCCCTTCTTAGTCCTAGGCAACACCAAAATAAAGTCCATTGAAATGTCAATCCAAGTTCTATTTAAGAATAGCACGCAAAAGTGTTCCCAAAGTTCTATTGACAACTTCAGTTTCTCCATCCGTTTGAGGATGACAAGTAGTAGAAAATAACAATTTTGTGCCAAGTTTAGCCCATAAAGTCTTCCAAAAGTAACTCAAGAATTTAACATCGCGACCAGAAACAATAGTCCTAGGCATGTCATGCAACCTAACGACTTCTCTAAAGAACAAATCCGCAATGTTTGAAGCATCATCGGTTTTATGACAAGCTATAAAATGTGCCATCTTAGAGAATCTATCCACAACAACAAAAATAGAATCCCTCCCCTTCTTAGTCCTAGGCAACCCCAAAATAAAGTCCATTGAAATGTCAATCCAAGTTCTATTTAAGAATAGCACGCAAAAGTGTTCCCAAAGTTCTATTGACAACTTCAGTTTGTCCATCCGTTTGAGGATGACAAGTAGTAGAAAATAACAATTTTGTGCCAAGTTTAGCCCATAAAGTCTTCCAAAAGTAACTCAAGAATTTAACATCGCGACCAGAAACAATAGTCCTAGGCATGCCATGCAACCTAACGACTTCTCTAAAGAACAAATCCGCAATGTTTGAAGCATCATCGGTTTTATGACAAGCTATAAAATGTGCCATCTTAGAGAATCTAACCAAAACAACAAAAATAGAATCCCTCCCCTTCTTAGTCCTAGGCAACCCCAAAATAAAGTCCATAAAATGTCAATCCAAGTTCTATTTAAGAATAGCACGCAAAAGTGTTCCCAAAGTTCTATTGACAACTTCAGTTTGTCCATCCGTTTGAGGATGACAAGTAGTAGAAAACAACAATTTTGTGTCAAGTTTAGCCCATAAAGTCTTCCAAAAGTAACTCAAGAATTTAACATCGCGACCAGAAACAATAGTCCTAGGCATGCCATGCAACCTAACGACTTCTCTAAAGAACAAATCCGCAATATGTTGAAGCATCATCGGTTTTATGACAAGCTATAAAATGTGCCATCTTAGAGAATCTATCCACAACAACAAAAATAGAATCCCTCCCCTTCTTAGTCCTAGGCAACCCCAAAATAAAGTCCATTGAAATGTCAATCCAAGTTCTATTTAAGAATAGCACGCAAAAGTGTTCCCAAAGTTCTATTGACAACTTCAGTTTGTCCATCCGTTTGAGGATGACAAGTAGTAGAAAATAACAATTTGTGCCAAGTTTAGCCCATAAAGTCTTCCAAAAGTAACTCAAGAATTTAACATCGCGACCAGAAACAATAGTCCTAGGCATGCCATGCAACCTAACGACTTCTCTAAAGAACAAATCCGCAATGTTTGAAGCATCATCGGTTTTATGACAAGCTATAAAATGTGCCATCTTAGAGAATCTATCCACAACAACAAAAATAGAATCCCTCCCCTTCTTAGTCCTAGGCAACCCCAAAATAAAGTCCATAAAATGTCAATCCAAGTTCTATTTAAGAATAGCACGCAAAAGTGTTCCCAAAGTTCTATTGACAACTTCAGTTTGTCCATCCGTTTGAGGATGACAAGTAGTAGAAAACAACAATTTTGTGCCAAGTTTAGCCCATAAAGTCTTCCAAAAGTAACTCAAGAATTTAACATCGCGACCAGAAACAATAGTCCTAGGCATGCCATGCAACCTAACGACTTCTCTAAAGAACAAATCCGCAATGTTTGAAGCATCATCGGTTTTATGACAAGCTATAAAATGTGCCATCTTAGAGAATCTATCCACAACAACAAAAATAGAATCCCTCCCCTTCTTAGTCCTAGGCAACCCCAAATAAAGTCCATAGAAATGTCAATCCAAGTTCTATTTAAGAATAGCACGCAAAAGTGTTCCCAAAGTTCTATTGACAACTTCAGTTTGTCCATCCGTTTGAGGATGACAAGTAGTAGAAAACAACAATTTTGTGCCAAGTTTAGCCCATAAAGTCTTCCAAAAGTAACTCAAGAATTTAACATCGCGACCAGAAACAATAGTCCTAGGCATGCCATGCAACCTAACGACTTCTCTAAAGAACAAATCCGCAATGTTTGAAGCATCATCGGTTTTATGACAAGCTATAAAATGTGCCATCTTAGAGAATCTATCCACAACAACAAAAATAGAATCCCTCCCCTTCTTAGTCCTAGGCAACCCCAAAATAAAGTCCATAGAAATGTCAATCCAAGTTCTATTTAAGAATAGCACGCAAAAGTGTTCCCAAAGTTCTATTGACAACTTCAGTTTGTCCATCCGTTTGAGGATGACAAGTAGTAGAAAACAACAATTTTGTGCCAAGTTTAGCCCATAAAGTCTTCCAAAAGTAACTCAAGAATTTAACATCGCGACCAGAAACAATAGTCCTAGGCATGCCATGCAACCTAACGACTTCTCTAAAGAACAAATCCGCAATGTTTGAAGCATCATCGGTTTTATGACAAGCTATAAAATGTGCCATCTTAGAGAATCTATCCACAACAACAAAAATAGAATCCCTCCCCTTCTTAGTCCTAGGCAACCCCAAAATAAAGTCCATAGAAATGTCAATCCAAGTTCTATTTAAGAATAGCACGCAAAAGTGTTCCCAAAGTTCTATTGACAACTTCAGTTTGTCCATCCGTTTGAGGATGACAAGTAGTAGAAAATAACAATTTTGTGCCAAGTTTAGCCCATAAAGTCTTCCAAAAGTAACTCAAGAATTTAACATCGCGACCAGAAACAATAGTCCTAGGCATGTCATGCAACCTAACGACTTCTCTAAAGAACAAATCCGCAATGTTTGAAGCATCATCGGTTTTATGACAAGCTATAAAATGTGCCATCTTAGAGAATCTATCCACAACAACAAAAATAGAATCCCTCCCCTTCTTAGTCCTAGGCAACCCCAAAATAAAGTCCATAGAAATGTCAATCCAAGTTCTATTTAAGAATAGCACGCAAAAGTGTTCCCAAAGTTCTATTGACAACTTCAGTTTGTCCATCCGTTTGAGGATGACAAGTAGTAGAAAATAACAATTTTGTGCCAAGTTTAGCCCATAAAGTCTTCCAAAAGTAACTCAAGAATTTAACATCGCGACCAGAAACAATAGTCCTAGGCATGCCATGCAACCTAACGACTTCTCTAAAGAACAAATCCGCAATGTTTGAAGCATCATCGGTTTTATGACAAGCTATAAAATGTGCCATCTTAGAGAATCTATCCACAACAACAAAAATAGAATCCCTCCCCTTCTTAGTCCTAGGCAACCCCAAAATAAAGTCCATAGAAATGTCAATCCAAGTTCTATTTAAGAATAGCACGCAAAAGTGTTCCCAAAGTTCTATTGACAACTTCAGTTTGTCCATCCGTTTGAGGATGACAAGTAGTAGAAAACAACAATTTTGTGCCAAGTTTAGCCCATAAAGTCTTCCAAAAGTAACTCAAGAATTTAACATCGCGACCAGAAACAATAGTCCTAGGCATGCCATGCAACCTAACGACTTCTCTAAAGAACAAATCCGCAATGTTGAAGCATCATCGGTTTTATGACAAGCTATAAAATGTGCCATCTTAGAGAATCTATCCACAACAACAAAAATAGAATCCCTCCCCTTCTTAGTCCTAGGCAACCCCAAAATAAAGTCCATAGAAATGTCAATCCAAGTTCTATTTAAGAATAGCACGCAAAAGTGTTCCCAAAGTTCTATTGACAACTTCAGTTTGTCCATCCGTTTGAGGATGACAAGTAGTAGAAAATAACAATTTTGTGCCAAGTTTAGCCCATAAAGTCTTCCAAAAGTAACTCAAGAATTTAACATCGCGACCAGAAACAATAGTCCTAGGCATGCCATGCAACCTAACGACTTCTCTAAAGAACAAATCCGCAATGTTTGAAGCATCATCGGTTTTATGACAAGCTATAAAATGTGCCATCTTAGAGAATCTATCCACAACAACAAAAATAGAATCCCTCCCCTTCTTAGTCCTAGGCAACCCCAAAATAAAGTCCATAGAAATGTCAATCCAAGTTCTATTTAAGAATAGCACGCAAAAGTGTTCCCAAAGTTCTATTGACAACTTCAGTTTGTCCATCCGTTTGAGGATGACAAGTAGTAGAAAACAACAATTTTGTGCCAAGTTTAGCCCATAAAGTCTTCCAAAAGTAACTCAAGAATTTAACATCGCGACCAGAAACAATAGTCCTAGGCATGCCATGCAACCTAACGACTTCTCTAAAGAACAAATCCGCAATGTTTGAAGCATCATCGGTTTTATGACAAGCTATAAAATGTGCCATCTTAGAGAATCTATCCACAACAACAAAAATAGAATCCCTCCCCTTCTTAGTCCTAGGCAACCCCAAAATAAAGTCCATTGAAATGTCAATCCAAGTTCTATTTAAGAATAGCACGCAAAAGTGTTCCCAAAGTTCTATTGACAACTTCAGTTTGTCCATCCGTTTGAGGATGACAAGTAGTAGAAAATAACAATTTTGTGCCAAGTTTAGCCCATAAAGTCTTCCAAAAGTAACTCAAGAATTTAACATCGCGACCAGAAACAATAGTCCTAGGCATGCCATGCAACCTAACGACTTCTCTAAAGAACAAATCCGCAATGTTTGAAGCATCATCGGTTTTATGACAAGCTATAAAATGTGCCATCTTAGAGAATCTAATCCACAACAACAAAAATAGAATCCCTCCCCTTCTTAGTCCTAGGCAACCCCAAAATAAAGTCCATAAAATGTCAATCCAAGTTCTATTTAAGAATAGCACGCAAAAGTGTTCCCAAAGTTCTATTGACAACTTCAGTTTGTCCATCCGTTTGAGGATGACAAGTAGTAGAAAACAACAATTTTGTGCCAAGTTTAGCCCATAAAGTCTTCCAAAAGTAACTCAAGAATTTAACATCGCGACCAGAAACAATAGTCCTAGGCATGCCATGCAACCTAACGACTTCTCTAAAGAACAAATCCGCAATGTTTGAAGCATCATCGGTTTTATGACAAGCTATAAAATGTGCCATCTTAGAGAATCTATCCACAACAACAAAAATAGAATCCCTCCCCTTCTTAGTCCTAGGCAACCCCAAAATAAAGTCCATAGAAATGTCAATCCAAGTTCTATTTAAGAATAGCACGCAAAAGTGTTCCCAAAGTTCTATTGACAACTTCAGTTTGTCCATCCGTTTGAGGATGACAAGTAGTAGAAAATAACAATTTTGTGCCAAGTTTAGCCCATAAAGTCTTCCAAAAGTAACTCAAGAATTTAACATCGCGACCAGAAACAATAGTCCTAGGCATGCCATGCAACCTAACGACTTCTCTAAAGAACAAATCCGCAATGTTTGAAGCATCATCGGTTTTATGACAAGCTATAAAATGTGCCATCTTAGAGAATCTATCCACAACAACAAAAATAGAATCCCTCCCCTTCTTAGTCCTAGGCAACCCCAAAATAAAGTCCATAGAAATGTCAATCCAAGTTCTATTTAAGAATAGCACGCAAAAGTGTTCCCAAAGTTCTATTGACAACTTCAGTTTGTCCATCCGTTTGAGGATGACAAGTAGTAGAAAACAACAATTTTGTGCCAAGTTTAGCCCATAAAGTCTTCCAAAAGTAACTCTAGAATTTAACATCGCGACCAGAAACAATAGTCCTAGGCATGCCATGCAACCTAACGACTTCTCTAAAGAACAAATCCGCAATGTTTGAAGCATCATCGGTTTTATGACAAGCTATAAAATGGGCCGTCTTAGAGAATCTATCCACAACAACAAAAATAGAATCCCTCCCCTTCTTAGTCCTAGGCAACCCCAAAATAAAGTCCATAGAAATGTCAATCCAAGTTCTATTTAAGAATAGCACGCAAAAGTGTTCCCAAAGTTCTATTGACAACTTCAGTTTGTCCATCCGTTTGAGGATGACAAGTAGTAGAAAACAACAATTTTGTGCCAAGTTTAGCCCATAAAGTCTTCCAAAAGTAACTCTAAGAATTTAACATCGCGACCAGAAACAATAGTCCTAGGCATGCCATGCAACCTAACGACTTCTCTAAAGAACAAATCCGCAATGTTTGAAGCATCATCGGTTTTATGACAAGCTATAAAATGTGCCATCTTAGAGAATCTATCCACAACAACAAAAATAGAATCCCTCCCCTTCTTAGTCCTAGGCAACCCCAAAATAAAGTCCATAGAAATGTCAATCCAAGTTCTATTTAAGAATAGCACGCAAAAGTGTTCCCAAAGTTCTATTGACAACTTCAGTTTGTCCATCCGTTTGAGGATGACAAGTAGTAGAAAATAACAATTTTGTGCCAAGTTTAGCCCATAAAGTCTTCCAAAAGTAACTCAAGAATTTAACATCGCGACCAGAAACAATAGTCCTAGGCATGCCATGCAACCTAACGACTTCTCTAAAGAACAAATCCGCAATGTTTGAAGCATCATCGGTTTTATGACAAGCTATAAAATGTGCCATCTTAGAGAATCTATCCACAACAACAAAAATAGAATCCCTCCCCTTCTTAGTCCTAGGCAACCCCAAAATAAAGTCCATAGAAATGTCAATCCAAGTTCTATTTAAGAATAGCACGCAAAAGTGTTCCCAAAGTTCTATTGACAACTTCAGTTTGTCCATCCGTTTGAGGATGACAAGTAGTAGAAAATAACAATTTTGTGCCAAGTTTAGCCCATAAAGTCTTCCAAAAGTAACTCAAGAATTTAACATCGCGACCAGAAACAATAGTCCTAGGCATGCCATGCAACCTAACGACTTCTCTAAAGAACAAATCCGCAATGTTTGAAGCATCATCGGTTTTATGACAAGCTATAAAATGTGCCATCTTAGAGAATCTATCCACAACAACAAAAATAGAATCCCTCCCCTTCTTAGTCCTAGGCAACCCCAAAATAAAGTCCATAGAAATGTCAATCCAAGTTCTATTTAAGAATAGCACGCAAAAGTGTTCCCAAAGTTCTATTGACAACTTCAGTTTGTCCATCCGTTTGAGGATGACAAGTAGTAGAAAACAACAATTTTGTGCCAAGTTTAGCCCATAAAGTCTTCCAAAAGTAACTCAAGAATTTAACATCGCGACCAGAAACAATAGTCCTAGGCATGCCATGCAACCTAACGACTTCTCTAAAGAACAAATCCGCAATGTTGAAGCATCATCGGTTTTATGACAAGCTATAAAATGTGCCATCTTAGAGAATCTATCCACAACAACAAAAATAGAATCCCTCCCCTTCTTAGTCCTAGGCAACCCCAAAATAAAGTCCATAGAAATGTCAATCCAAGTTCTATTTAAGAATAGCACGCAAAAGTGTTCCCAAAGTTCTATTGACAACTTCAGTTTGTCCATCCGTTTGAGGATGACAAGTAGTAGAAAATAACAATTTTGTGCCAAGTTTAGCCCATAAAGTCTTCCAAAAGTAACTCAAGAATTTAACATCGCGACCAGAAACAATAGTCCTAGGCATGCCATGCAACCTAACGACTTCTCTAAAGAACAAATCCGCAATGTTTGAAGCATCATCGGTTTTATGACAAGCTATAAAATGTGCCATCTTAGAGAATCTATCCACAACAACAAAAATAGAATCCCTCCCCTTCTTAGTCCTAGGCAACCCCAAATAAAGTCCATAAAATGTCAATCCAAGTTCTATTAAGAATAGCACGCAAAAGTGTTCCCAAAGTTCTATTGACAACTTCAGTTTGTCCATCCGTTTGAGGATGACAAGTAGTAGAAAACAACAATTTTTGTGCCAAGTTTAGCCCATAAAGTCTTCCAAAAGTAACTCTAAGAATTTAACATCGCGACCAGAAACAATAGTCCTAGGCATGCCATGCAACCTAACGACTTCTTCTAAAGAACAAATCCGCAATGTTTGAAGCATCATC
>NW_027331538.1:0-8148 GCF_022965805.1 Primulina eburnea
GTGTTTGTTTCTAGGAACGCAACCTTTTTTGGAAAGGGAATTCTATTGGATAAAAAGGCGAGATGATAGACTCGAAGAGGTTCGAGAGACACCCACAGTTGTAGAACCCCCACCGAGAAGCCAAGTGAGGAGATACAAGCTCCTAGAAGAACCGAGAGAGTCTCGAGACCCATGTGAGGTATGGTCTGCTTCTTGAAGAGGGCCATGATGAGCCTAATTTGGATGTGATCCAAGGACCTTCAAGGAAGCGTTATCTGATGCCGATATCATCCAAATGGCTTGAAGCAATGGAATCTGAGATGAATTCCATGCATTCGAACCAAGTGTGGAATCTCGTGGATCCACCTGAGGAATTGTTCCCATAGGGTGTAAATGGATTTACAGAGGAAACTTGGGGCGGATGGGAAGGTTTGACCTTCAAGGCGCGACTGGTTGCAAAAGGGTATACTCAAAGGCAAGGTGTTGACTATGAGGAAACCTTTTCTCCCGTTGCGATGTTCAAGTCCATTAGGATTTCTAGCCATAGCTGCATGGTATGACTATGAAATATGGCAGATGGATGTCAAGACTGCCTTCCTTAAGGGGATATTAAGGAAGAGATTTACATGTCTCAACCTGAAGGGTTTACATCTATCGGAAGTGAGCATATGGTATGCAAACTTCAAATATCTATTTATGGTCTTAAGCAGGCATCTAGGAGCTGGAACCTCAGATTCGATAGTACAATCAAAGAGTTTGGTTTTACTAGAATCCTGAGGAACCCTGTGTGTATAAGAAGGTCAGGGGAGTGCTGTACATTCCTTGTTCTTTATGTTGATGACATTCTACTCATTGGGAATGATGTAGGACTGTTGCAATCAACTAAGATATGGTTAGAAGTAAGTTCTCAATGCAGGACTTGGGTGAAGCATCTTTTGTATTGGAATACAGATCTATAGAGATAGATCAAAAAGATTGCTTGGTCTCACCCAGTCCACATACATTGATACCATCGTGAAGCGGTTCTCGATGGACGAGTCCAAGAAAGGACATCTACCAATGTGTCATGGCGTGTCCCTATCCAAGTCTATGTCCCCAAGACTGATGCAGAGATATCGGCGATGACACGTATTCCGTATGCTTCGGCTATTGGTAGCATCATGTATGGGATGATATTACACGTCCTGAGTGGCTTTTGCACTAAGTGTAGTGAGTAGATCAATCCAACCCTGGTCTTCCACACTGGAGAGCTGTGAAGCATCCTCAAGTATTTGAGAAGGACCAATAAGTTGTTCTTGGTCTATGGGGTGGAGAACTGAAATTGGAAGGCTATACCGACTCTAGCTTCCAAAGCGATGTTGATGACTCGAAGTCAACCTCCGGATTCATATTATGCTCAATGGTGGTGCTGTCTCTTGGAAGAGTTCCAAGCAAGACGTACTGCGGATTCCACCACTGAGGCAGAATACATTGCTCGCGGCTGCAGCAAAGGAGGCCGTTTTGGATTAGGAATTTCGTCCAAGAGTTGGGCGTCATTCCAAATGGAGTTGCTCCTATCCCGGTGATGTGTGACAACACGGGAGCCATAGCTCAGGAAGGAGCCAAGGTCTCATCAGAAGTCCAAACACGTATTGAGAAGTACCACATCCTCAGAGAGATCGTGGAAAGAGGAGATGTCGTGATTGACAAAGTCGGCTCCGCAGATAATTTGCTGATCCACTAACTAAGCCTTTACCAACCATCATTCGAGAAGCATCGCGAATCAATGGGTCGAAAGAATATAGGTAGTTGGCTCTAGTGCAAGTGGGAGATTGTTAGAGTAGGTGCACGTCGAGCCAAATGTTGGCCGACTGTTCACGATGAAACTCTTTGTATAAACGATCTTTATTTTAATAATTTTGAATTTATTAATTTGGCGCATCTTTATCTTTATACCCATGCTAGCTGCATAGATAAAGCCCTTGAATATACAAATAGTAGAAAGAATATGAGATGCTTATATGATGAGTATCATGAAAACTCATATTGTAATACTGTATATTCTAAACCGTTCCAAGTCGATTCAGCCGCCACTAAGAAGGTAAAGGCCGCTCGAGTTAGAGACTAGTATCTGCGATGTGAGTACCATTTCATTGGTAGGGGACATTGTGATGTCCGAACATGCAGATAGGTGCCCTTGTAGAGTGCACTGAACAACCCTCCATAAAAGGACTTTCCAAGTGGTTCTTACTTATCGAGTGGAAAAGTCCTGGTTTATGGTTGTACAGAATTAGTCCTTATGACCCGGACAACATTGAGACTATGTGCTAGGTTTCACTTTGACTTGTTTACCGACTCTTATAGGTCATTAGGGGCAAGGTTGGGTGTTCGGTGAAACATATAGGAGTTGATGCATTGTATCATGTGATTCACGCTTACCTACGGGTATGGATATCCTATGTGTTTTCATGTATATGTGGGTTGAAATCTCTGATCAGAGTATGGTGGTAATTATGAAAGAGGTTTCATAATTACACCATCGATGCAACCACAAAGATGAGCGGACCGTTACGGGGGTCGGAAACACAACGGAAGCGAAAATTTAAATTTTATGCACAAATTTTCGGCCCCCTTAAGATATTTGTGCAATATTTACAAAAACTTAAAACCATGCATAGGAGGTAAGAAAAATATACCTATCAACTTAGCAAAGTTGATGTATGGCTCCAATCAAGTTGTGAACAACTTGACTCTTCTAGGTTGAAGATCTACAAGCCTCCAACACCTTTCTTTTCTTCAAAATAAGGCCCACCACTCACAAGGTAAACCCCCAAAAATTGCACTAGAAAAGTTTGAGGATTTTTCAAAGAGAAGATTTTTGTCTCCAAAAATGAAGAACAAAACTTGAGAGAAAATGAGAGAAAATTGAGAATTTCGGCCAAGTGAGGTGAAGTGTGAGAGGGAGACTAGCCTAGGTGTTGTAAAGTTGTCTCTCAAAAGTTGCATGCTTTTGAATTTTTATTAAAAAGTAATCAACAACCTTTCACCTCCCAAGCATGCAAACCCTAGCATGTCTCACTATATTATATGGTTTTTAACACATTAAAAACCATAGACTAAATTTTATTATCTCAAACACATTTGAGATTAATTAAATATTACTTGATTTATCAAGTCCCACTAGTTAAATAATTATTTAAATTGAGCTCTACAACTCAATATTATTTAATTAATTCAACACTTGAATTAATTTAATTATTTAGACTCTACTAGGTCCACTAGTGTTTAATTAATTCAACACTTGAATTAATTTAATTTAGTCCAATAATGTTTATGAAAATCACAATTTTCAACTACATTATTTACTTGGCCAAATTTTAATCTTAGGAACACTTCCATAAATTAAAATTTATATTTCTCTCTTAGAAGTCATACTTCTATTTTTCTTACGCTTATAAACACATTTATAAGCCGTTCAACACATTGAACTATTTTACTTCTCTTCGGGATTTACAAGCAAGTACTTGTGTGGCCCTCAATGGTTCATTGATACAACTAGCCGTGGGTTCACATCTCAATGTGATTCGGACTAAACATGTCCTTATTCGAGCATACCCCAATTGCTCCATTCTTACTTATCAACTCCTTGATAGTAAGAACGTCAGAACTCAAGTCTGATAGTACCCAACCAATCACGTTAAACGCCTAGCAGCATCGCTTACGTGATTCCCTAGGTATCACATGATAGTGCCTGCAAGAACCATTCAATTATGGTTAGCGTACAGTACGGTCCCTTCAACTCATATATCCCGACCGATTCGACAACTATTGGTTATCGAGAGTTGTCAATGAATCGATACTATGTGTCATGTTGTGGTTGCATCGATGGTGTAATCTATGAAACCCCTTTCATAATTACCACCATACTCTGATCAGAGATTTCAACCCACACATACATGAAAAACACATAGGATATCCATACCCGTAGGTAAGCGGTGAATCCCCGACTACAATGCATCGACTCCTATATGTTTCGCCGTAACACCCAACCTTGCCACCTAATGACCCCATAAGAGTCGGTAAACAAGTCAAAGTGAAACGCTAGCACATAGAGTCTCAATGTTGTCCCGGGTCATAAGGACTAATTCTGTACAACCATAAACCAGGACTTTTCCACTCGATAAGTGAGAACCACTTGGAAAGTCCTTTTATGGAGGGTTGTTCAGTGCACTCTACAAGGAGCACCTATCTGCATGCTCGGACATCACAATGTCCCCTACCAATGAAACATGGTACTCACATCGCAGATACTAGTCTCTAACTCGAGCGGCCTTTATCCTTCTTAGTGGCGGCTGAATCGACTAGGAACGGTTTAGAATATACAGTATTCCAAATATGAGTTTCATGATACTCATCATATGAGCATCTCATATTCTTTCTACTATTTGTATATTCAAGGACTTTATCTATGCAACTAGCATGGGTATAAAGATAAAGATGCGCCAAATTAATAAATTGAAATATTATTAAAATAAAGATCGTTTATACAAAGAGTTTCATTGTGAACAGTCGGCCAACACTTGGCTCGACGTGCACCTACTCTAACAATCTCCCACTTGCACTAGAGCCAACTACCTATACTTTAGACCCATTGATTCGCGATGCTTCTCGAACGATGGTCCTGGTAAAGGCTTAGTTAGTGGATCAGCAACATTATCTGCGGAGCCGACTTTGTCAATCACGACATCTCCTCTTTCCACGATCTCTCTGAGGATGTGGTACTTTCTCAATACGTGTTTGGACTTCTGATGAGACCTTGGCTCCTTCGCCTGAGCTATGGCTCCCGTGTTGTCGCACATCACCGGGATAGGAGCAACTCCATTTGGAATGACGCCCAACTCTTGGACGAAATTCCTAATCCAAACAGCCTCCTTTGCTGCAGCCGATGCAGCAATGTATTCTGCCTCAGTGGTGGAATCCGCAGTACTGTCTTGCTTGGAACTCTTCCAAGAGACAGCACCACCATTGAGCATGAATATGAATCCGGAGGTTGACTTCGAGTCATCAACATCGCTTTGGAAGCTAGAGTCGGTATAGCCTTCCAATTTTAGTTCTCCACCCCCATAGACCAAAAACAACTTATTGGTCCTTCTCAAATACTTGAGGATGTCTTTCACAGCTTTCCAGTGTGGAAGACCAGGGTTGGATTGATATCTACTCACTACACTTAGTGCAAATGCCACGTCAGGACGTGTAGATATCATCCCATACATGATACTACCAATAGCCGAAGCATACGGAATTCGTGTCATCGCCGCTATCTCTGCATCAGTCTTGGGAGACATAGACTTGGATAGGGACACGCCATGACACATTGGTAGATGTCCTCTCTTGGACTCATCCATCGAGAACCGCTTCACGATGGTATCAATGTATGTGGACTGGGTGAGACCAAGCAATCTTTTGATCTATCTCTATAGATCTGTATTCCCAATACAAAAGATGCTTCACCCAAGTCCTGCATTGAGAACTTACTTGCTAACCATATCTTTGTTGATTGCAACATTCCTACATCATTCCCAATGAGTAGAATGTCATCAACATAAAGAACAAGGAATGTCACAGCACTCCCACTGACCTTCTTATACACACAGGGTTCCTCAGGATTCTTAGTAAAACCAAACTCTTTGATTGTACTATCGAATCTGAGGTTCCAACTCCTCGATGCCTGCTTAAGACCATAAATAGATCTTTGAAGTTTGCATACCATATGCTCACTTCCGATAGATGTAAACCCTCAGGTTGAGACATGTAAATCTCTTCCTTAATATCCCCATTAAGGAAGGCTGTCTTCACATCCATCTGCCATATCTCATAGTCATACCATGCAGCTATGGCTAGCAATATCCTAATGGACTTGAACATCGCAACTGGAGAAAAGGTTTCCTCATAGTCAACACCTTGCCTTTGAGTATACCCTTTTGCTACCAATCGCGCCTTGAAGGTCAATACCTTCCCATCCGCCCCAAGTTTCCTCTTGTAAATCCATTTACACCCTATGGGAACAGTTCCCTCAGGTGGATCCACAAGATTCCACACTTGGTTCGAATGCATGGAATTCATCTCAGATTCCATTGCTTCAAGCCACTTGGATGAATCGGCATCCGATAACGCTTCCTTGAAGGTCCTTGGATCACATCCAAGATTAGGCTCATCATGGCCCTCTTCAAGAAGCAGACCATACCTCACAGGTGGTCTCGAGACTCTCTCGGTTCTTCTAGGAGCTTGTATCTCCTCACTTGGCTTCTCGGGTGTGGGTTCTACAACTGTGGGTGTCTCCGAACCTCTTCGAGTTCTATCATCTCGCCTTTTCTATCTAATAGAAATTCCTTTTCCAAAAAGGTTGCGTTCCTAGAAACAAACACCTTTGTTTCTTGGGGATGATAGAAATAAATCCAATGGAATTCTTGGATATCCCACAAAGTAGCATAAAATGGATCGACTATCCAATTTATCTCCCACTGTCTGCTTCACATAAGCAGGACACCCCCATATTCTAGATAAGAATACTTGGGAGGCTTACCCATCCATATCTCATATGGAGTCTTGTCAACTGCCTTTGTATGGACATTGTTCAACAACAGTGCCGCTGTTTCAAGCGCATATCCCCAAAAGGATGGCGGCAACTCCGTGAACCCCATCATAGACCGAACCATGTCCATCAAAGTCCGGTTACGACGCTCCGAAACACCATTCAACTGTGGTGTAGCGGGCGGAGTCCACTGCGAGAGAATCCCATTCTCTCTAAGATACTCTTGGAACTCGGCACTCAAGTACTCACCACCTCGATCCGATCGAAGTGTCTTGATGCTTCGTCCCAATTGTTCTCTACTTCACTTCTGAATTCTTTGAACCTTTCAAAGGCTTCAGACTTGTATTTCATCAAATACACATACCCATACCTCGAATGGTCATCGGTAAAGGTGATGAAGTAGGCATGTCCATGCTTAGTGGTGATGCTAAGCGGACCGCACACATCGGTATGGATCAAATCCAATAACCCTTTGGCTCGCTCCGCATGGCCCTTAAAGGGAATTTTGGTCATCTTTCCTTTTAGACAGGATTCACAAGTCGTGAGAGCATTAATATCGACATATCAAACATGCCAACTCCCACTAGCTTGTTCATCCTTCTTAGGGAAATATGACCTAATCGAGCATGCCATAATTGTGCCGAATTAAGAGTATCTTGTTTGCGCTTATTTGTTGTTGTTATCGTTGGACATTGTTAAGTGGAATATCTTTTAATTTTAAGGTGTAGAGATTGTTTTCAAGTTCACCGTACCAACTAAACATTCATTCTTGTAAATATTGCAAACACCTTTGCCAAATAAACAAGAAAATCCATCAATATCAAGCATAGAATGGAAATAATGTTTTTAACAAGTCTGGTACATACAAAACATCTCTCAAAAAGCTTAAAATCATTGTTCAATAAAATAAACATCTCCAATGGCCTTGGCAGCAACTCTTGCTCCATTGCCCATCCTCAAGAAGGTCTCACCCTCTCGGAGCCTCCTACTTCTTCCCATCACCTGCAAATCATTACAGAGATGTGAGCCACAGCCGGTATCCAATACCCAAGAAGTAGAGTTAATCGAGATATTACTTCAATATAGAACATACCTTTGCAGAACCCTTCTGCGCAAGATATTCCCTGCAGTTACGCCTCCAATGTCCAGGCTTCTTGCAGTGGTGACAGATGTCAACAGTCTTTCAGCCTTCTGGCGCGGCTGCCACAACGGGACTCGAAGTCTGCCTCTTCAAGGGCTCGCTCTTCTTGGTACGCTGGAAAGAACGCTTCTTTCCCTTCCCAGGTGGACCGGTCTTCGTGCCAGATGAAGAGCCCACATAAAGAACCGCTTCTCCTTTTGATTGTGGACTCAAAGGTCACAAGCATGTTCACCAACTCTTCAAGGCTGGGCTCGAGCTTGTTCATATTGAAGTTCACAAAAAGGATCGAAAGAGCTAGGCAGCGACAACAGCAACACATCCGTGGTCAACTCCGATGGCAAGATCAAATCCATGCCTACGAGCTTGTCCACGAGCCCAATCAACTTTAGGCCATGCTCATGGACCGAAGTCCCATCTCGCATGCGTAAAGTGATGAGCTCCTTTACTGTGGCATGCC
>NW_027331539.1:0-5646 GCF_022965805.1 Primulina eburnea
GGATTCATATATGATGTTCTTGACATGTTAGACATCATAGAATCGAAGTCAGATTTAGAAACGGACTGATTATGGAATTGTTATGAATTTTTAGGGTATATTGATGTATACCGGACAGATTTGGATTATGAATCGATTACAGTTTATATTGGATATGGGTTATAGATTGTAATTGATAGATGTTGAGATGGTATTGACGGGAATAGTGAAATGTACTGTAGGACAATTTCCCTTTCTTCCCAAATCGCCAACACCCCTGAAAGGAGAAATCTTCAGGAATACTCGTGCTCCTGCCTCAAATACCAACGGTCGTCGTCTGAGGTTGGCATATTTGGCTTGTCGGTCCTGAGATTCCTTCATTTTTCTTCTGAATCAACTTTACTTTTTCATTCTATCTCTGATCTGTCAGGTCCAGTCTCAGGAACTTCAGAGATATCATCCCAGTAAAGAGGCGATCGACATTTCTTTCCGTACAACGCTTCGAATGGAGCCATCTCATACTGTTTGATAGCTATTGTTGTACGAAAACTCGCAAAGAGGCAATGCATCTTTGCCAATTAGTGCTAAAATCCAGCACTACAGCTCTCAGCATATCTTTCTCATGTCTGGATCGTACGTTCTGACTGTCCGTCAGTTGTGGATGATTGCGGTACTCAAATGCCACTCGTACCGAGAGCTTGCTGCAAACTCTGCCAGAAGTGCGAAGTAACCGAGAATCACGGTCTGAAACAATCGACTTCGGCACTCCGTTCAGTCTGACAACTTCCTTGACGTAGATATCGGCCATCTGATCGTATCTGTAGGTCATCTTGTATGGAATGAAACATGCCGATTTGGTCAATCGATCAATCACGACCCAAATCGCATCATAACCTCGGGAGGATCTCGGTAATTGTGTCACAAAATCCATGGAAATATGATCCCATTTCCATTCAGGATAGACAAACTCTGTAACAATCCTCCTGGTTTCTTTCGTTCAGCCTTCAACCTGTTGCAATTCAGACACTTTGTACAAATGTAGCAATGTCTGCTTTCATTTGTTTCCACCAATATTGTGTCTTCAAATCATTATACATTTTCCTACCACCAGGATGAATGCTAAATCGACTGTTGTGTGCTTCTGTCAGTATTCGCTGTCTCAACACCGAAACATTCGGTACACAAGACATTATTCACATACAAAGTACCATTTGGACCTGATATTCTGACCGATGTCCAGCTTTGACCAAAGCAATCGACTTCTGCCACTTCTGATCAACTCTTTGAGCCGCTTTTAATTTTCAAAATCAGCTCTGGTTCCGCTTGATAGTATATAATCTCATTGGTCTCTGATCTGTCTCAAATACTAATCCAGACAAACAGCAGTCTTCAATCAAATTCGAAACACCTATCGTCGATAAGTAGTGCACATACCTTTCGACTCAGCGCATCTGCTGCTGCGTTGGATTTCCCTGGTGTATTTAATCTCACAATCAAGTCTTTCAATAAATCCAGCCATCTTCCCTGTCTCATATTCAACTCTGATTGGGAAAACAGATTTTCAAGATTTTATGATCAGAATAAATTTCGAATTTCTCACCGTACAGATAATGTCGCCATATCTTTAATGCAAAGACTATAGCTGCCAATTCAAGATCATGAATTGGATATCGGTTTCATGGGGTTTCAGCTGTCTCGAGGCATAAGCAATCACATGCCCCCGTTGCATCAATAACAACCCAATCCTCGGTGAGATGCATCGCAGTAAACAAAAAATCCACCAGTGCTTGAAGGATCGTCAACACAGGAGCACTGGTCAATCTCTTCTTTAGCTCAAGAAAAATGGTCTCACATTCCTCAGATCAGACAAATGGGCATTTTTCTGAGTTAGCTGGTAATTGGTTTGGCAATACTCGAGAAATCTTGATAAGCAGCGAATACCCCGCCAAACCCATAAAACTATGAATTTCTGGTACAGTGTCGGTCTTGGCCAAGAAATCACTGCCTCAACCTTACTGGATCAACTGATATACCATCTCCGGATATAATATGTCCCAAAAAATATCACCTGTTTCAACCAGAACTCGCATTTCGACAATTTAGCATACAATTCTCAGCCCTCAAAATTCTCAACACAGTCCTCAGATGATTTGCATGCTCAATCATATTCTTTGATAAATCAATATATCATCAATGAATATGATCACAAAATCATCTAAGTATTTCTGAAAGACGTGGTTCATCAATCCATAAATACCGCCGGTGCATTCGTCAAACCAAAAGGCATGACAATAAACTATAGTGTCCATACCTGGTTCTGAATGCAGTCTTTGAGTATCCGAGTCCCTGACTCTCAGTTGTGGTATCCAGATCTCAAGTCGATCTTGGAATATACCGATGACCCTGCACTGATAAAATAAATCATCAATACGAGGCAAGGGGTATTTATTCTTACCGTTCCTTGTTCAGTTGCCTGTAGTCGATACAAAGTCTCATCGACCCATCCTTCTTTCTCACGAACAGTACTGGAGCACCCCAAGGAGATACACTAGGTCTAATGTAACCCTTGGCCAATAAATCCTCCAACTGTTCTTTCAACTCTTTCAACTCGATCGGTGCCATCCTGTAAGGAGCTCTCGAAATCGGAACTGTTCCTGGCATCAACTCAATGCTGAAGTCTATCTCTCGAATCGGAGCAATCCAGGAATCTCATCTGGAAAGACATCAGCAAACTCACACACCACTGGCAAATCTGCCAATGATGGGCTCGTTTTCAGTAAATCAACTGAATATACCAGAATCCATCCGCTCCTTTCTGCAATAATCGAGTCATATTCTTGCAGATTCAAAGGAATTCTAGCACGAGAACCCTTACCATAAAAGTTCCACTCCTTAGCCATCTCAGGTCTGAATCGAACTATCTTGTGGAAACAATCGATGTAGCCCGGTACTTGGTCAACATGTCGATACCGACAATACAATCAAAATCAGATAAACCAAGCACAATACAGTCTAACTCAATCGTATGCCCATCTACTGCAGTATACACGATTTCACAGATTTCACCGATATCAAACCTGTTCCTAACGGAGACGATCAGATACTACAATAGCTAAGGACTCAACAGGCATGAATGCATTAAAGCAAATCGTTCAGACATAATATGTGATGCACCAGTATCAATCAATACGTAAGCAGGATAACCAGAAATAAAACAGTTACCTGCAACTACATCATCGGGTGCATCCTGTGCCTGCTTCTCGGTCAAAGCAAAAACTCTGGCCTGCTGTCTCGGGGTGGCTCACGATCTGGCCCCTCCCTGGCCTCTGCTGTGACGAGTAGACGGTGCTGGCTGAAAGGAATGAACGGCAGAAGATCGTCTCCCTGCCTGAGCCGCTGATCCAGACGACTCAGCAGCCTGTGATCCCTGGGCACTCCTCTGGGGACACACTCGGGCAAAGTGTCCCTGCTGTTTACAGATACGACAGCTGCCAACTACTCCTCGGCACTGATCTGTGGAATGTCTTCCTCACAAAGTACCACAGTATGGTCCTGCATGCTCTGGCTCTGGCCGGTCTGTCTAGAGCCACTCGAACTGACGAGGTAGTCCCTGATTTCTTGAATTGCTTTCCTCTGCCTTCAAGAATCTTCTTCCCGGTACTGCTGCTGCTTTCAAATCGAGAGGCTGGTTGTTGCTGTCCCTGTACTGGAAGCACAAAGAAGCCTCTCTCTGTCTCATCGATCCTGCTTCGGCTCCCTTTGCTCTATTCAAGGCATCGGTGAAATTATTTGGCCTTCCGGTATTCACCAGGGTAAAGATTTCTGGATTCAGGCTATTTATGAACTGGTCTGCAACGGCCTCATCATGCTCAGCGAGATGGGAGCGAATCGAAGTAGTGTAGAGAACTTAGCCACATAGTCCTCAATGTTTAATTGGCCCTGTTTCAAGTTTGCAAATTCGCTCCCTTGTCCTTCCTATACGATACTGGGAAGAACCGCAGATAAATTCAGTCTTAAACACATTCCAGGTAATGGCCGTACCTCGTTGTTCCAATGCCCGTTTCGTCGTGATCCACCAATGTTTAGCAACGTCATGCAATTGGTGTATTATCAGTTTTGCCCTCTTTTCCTCCGTATACTCCAACGAGTCAAACGTGATTCAATGTCGTCCAACCAACTCTCACATTCCACGGAGTTCTCCCTACCTTTCAAAGTCGGTGGATGAAATGACTGAAACCTTTTCAGCAATTTCTCCATTGCTGTAGGTGTCACATCCATGGGAGGATTTGAGGTACTCCCCTGTTCTGGCATTCTCCTCAGAGGCATATCTGATAACCAAAAGGGTTAGCAATTCCAACAATAATCCTATTTCAAGCCTCCCTGGGTCATCTTACAGCTGATCCATTCCCTAATACACAATACCATATCATAGCAGATAGTCAGGTAACATGTATTAAAACAGGAATCATGCTAGCATCAAAAGCAGGAAAGAAAATCTCATTCTACCCCACTCAAAGCTCCTATCTCACTCTCAAGGACTATGGCTCTGATACCCCCTGTTGTGGGGACCCGGACTCTAATCAAGTTCTTAATCATCATTGGGACTAATTAATCAATTAAAACAGGGTCTAAAAATTTTTTAAAATGCGGAACGTAGTGACTACAAACCTATATACATCTCAGTATATAAAATACAATACAAGTCCTGTACTGCATACATTCAAACAACTACGTTTAAAAACTAATGTCAAGTGTCCAACCCTATCTACAATCCAAGTCCGGAGCCTCCACTCTAATCTCGATCTCTCCTCATTTCCTGGACCCTGATCCTGTTCCACCTGTTGTCAAGTACACATACAGACAAGACAACAGCCGGATAACTCCGGTGAGAATAAATCCCAATATAAATCAATGAAACATGCAATCATATAAACAATATAAAGCATGTAATCAGGTAACATGATATGAATCCAAATCTGAAACATAAACAATATTAATCAAACTGTCGACACATAATTCAGACTAGACTCCATCCTAGTCTAGGGATCCCGGTTTCCAGATGTGGTACTCATATCGAATTCCGTAAAGGACGGAACCATAATTTCTATTACTCGATATAACCAGTGCCCTGGTATTCCTATATCGAATTCCGTAATAGAAGATTCCAATACCTTTACTCGATAAACCAAATATGGTGTTCCTATATCGAATTCCGTATAGATTCCATTACTCGATATAACCACCATCCAGTGTCCTGACCTAACCGTCAGGACTGTAGCTCTATCGCTAATATCCTATCTGAGACATCGTGCAATGTGCCGTGGCGATCCCACCACTATCCGGCACTTCTGTCACAAGATAACTAGTCTATACCTGTCATCTAATTTCAAGAGAACAAGTACATTAATCAATGTAATGTAAATATCCATGCAATAAATAAAGTATGTGATTTAGGGAAACCCAGTCTAAACCGACTCAAGTCCATCTCCCAATACCACATTGACTTATACCTTTCGTTGCAGTCTCGGTTTCCTGCTCAGTCGAAGTCCTGAATTCACAGTCTGTCTGGTAATCACAATATCAATATCTCATATCAATATACCTCCCAAATCGATAAACATCTGATCAATCTGAATTTAATTCAAAATTCAACGGCATAAACAGTAT
>NW_027331540.1:0-7767 GCF_022965805.1 Primulina eburnea
ATTGACATTCTATGGACTTTATTTGGGGTTGCCTGTACTAAGAAGGGGAGGGATTCTATTTTTTGTGTTGTGTATCTCTAAGATGCACATTTTATAGCTTGTCATAAACCGATGATGCTTCAAACCTTGGGTGTTTGTTCTTTAGAGAAGTCGCTAGGTTGCATGGCATGCCTAGGACTATTGTTCTGGTCGCGATGTTAAATTCTTGAGTTACTTTTGGAATACTTTATGGGCTAAACTTGGCACAAAATTGTTGTTTTCTACTACTTGTCATGCTCAAACGGATGGACAAACTGAAGTTGTCAATAGAAATTTGGAACACTTTTGCATGCTTTCTTAAAAAGAACTTGGATTGACATTTCTATGGACTTTATTTTGGGTTGTAGGACTAAGAAGGGGAGGGATTCTATTTTTGTTGTTGGATAGATTCTCTAAGATGGCACATTTTATAGCTTGTCATAAAACCGATGATGCTTCAAACATTGCGGTTTGTTCTTTAGAGAAGTCGTTAGGTTGCATGGCATGCCTAGGAACTTTTGTTTCTGGTCGCGATGTTAAATTCTTGAGTTACTTTTGAAGATTTTCTGGGCTAAACTTGGCACAAAATTGTTGTTTTCTACTTGTCATGCTCAAACGGATGGACAAACTGTAGTTGTCAATAGAACTTTGGGAACATTTTCGTGTTATTTTTAAAAAGAACTTGGATTGACATTTCTATGGACTTTATTTTGTGGTTGCCTAGGACTAAGAAGGGGAGGGATTCTATTTTTGTTGTTGTGGATAGATTCTCTAAGATGGCACATTTTATAGCTTGTCATAAAAACCGATGATGCTTCAAACATTGCGGATTGTTCTTTAGAGAAGTCGTTAGGTTGCATGGCATGCTAGGACTATTGTTTCTGGTCGCGATGTTAAATTCTTGAGTTACTTTGGAGACTTATGGGCTAAACTGACACAAAATGTTGTTTTCTACTACTTGTCATGCTCAAACGGATGGACAAACTGTAGTTGTCAATAGAACTTTGGGAACACTTTTGCGTGTTATTCTTAAAAAGAACTTGGATTGTCATTTCTATGGACTTTATTTTGGGGTTGTCCTGGACTAAGAAGGGAGGGAGGGCATTTATTTTTGTTGTGGATAGATTCTCTAAGATGGCACATTTTATAGCTTGTCATAAACCGATGATGCTTCAAACATTGCGGATTTGTTCTTTAGAGAAGTCGTTAGGTTGCATGGCATGCCTGGACTATTTGTTTCTGGTCGCGATGTTAAACTCTTGAGTTACTTTTGGAATACTTTCTGGGCTAAACTTGGCACAAAATTGTTGTTTTCTACTACTTGTCATGCTCAAACGGATGGACAAACTGAAGTTGTCAATAGAACTTTGGGAACACCTTTTGCATGTTATTCTTAAAAAGAACTTGGATTGACATTTCTATGGACTTTATTTTGTGGTTGCCTAGGACTAAGAAGGGGAGGGATTCTATTTTTGTTGTTGTGGATAGATTCTCTAAGATGGCACATTTTATAGCTTGTCATAAAACCGATGATGCTTCAAACATTGCGGATTTGTTCTTTAGAGAAGTCGTTAGGTTGCATGGCATGCCTAGGACTTTGTTTCTGGTCGCGATGTAAATTCTTGAGTTACTTTTGAAGATTTGGGCTAAACTTGGCACAAAATTGTTGTTTTCTACTACTTGTCATGCTCAAACGGATGGACAAACTGTAGTTGTCAATAGAACTTTGGGAACACTTTTGCGTGTTATTTTTAAAAAGAACTTGGATTGACATTTCTATGGACTTTATTTGGGGTTGTCTAGGACTAAGAAGGGGAGGGATTTATTTTTGTTGTTGTGGATAGATTTCTCTAAGATGGCACATTTTTATAGCTTGTCATAAAACCGATGATGCTTCAAACATGCGGATTTGTTCTTTAGAGAAGTCGTTAGGTTGCATGGCATGCCTAGGACTATTGTTTCTGGTCGCGATGTTAAATTCTTGAGTTACTTTTGGAAGACTTTATGGGCTAAACTTGGCACAAAATTGTTGTTTTCTACTACTTGTCATTCCTCAAACTGATGGACAAACTGAGTTGTCAATAGAACTTTGGGGAACACTTTTGCGTGCTATTATTAAAAAGAACTTGGATTGACATTTCTATGGACTTTATTTTGTGGGTTGCCTAGGTATAAGAAAGGGAGGGGATTCTATTTTTGTTTTTGTGGAGAGATTCTCTAAGATGGCACATTTTTTATAAGCTGGTCCATAAAACCGATGATGCTTCAAACATTGCGATTTGTCTTTAGAGAAGTCGCTAGGTTGCATGGCATGCCTAGGACTTTTGTTTCTTGGTCGCGATTTAAATTCTCTGAGTTCCTTTTGGAAGACTTTATGGCTAAACTTGGCACAAAATTGTTTGTTTTTCTACTACTTGTCATCCTCAAACGGATGGACACACTGAAGTTGTCAATAGAAGCTTTGGGAACACTTTTGCTTGCTTTTCCTTAAAAAGAACTTGGATTGTCATTTCTATGGACTTTATTTTGGGGTTGTTCTGGACTAAGAAGGGGAGGGATTCTATTTTTGTTGTTGTGGATAGATTCTCTAAGATGGCACATTTTATAGCTTGTCATAAAACCGATGATGCTTCAAACATTGCGGATTTGTTCTTTAGAGAAGTCGCTAGGTTGCATGGCATGCCTAGGACTATTGTTTCTGGTCGCGATGTTAAATTGAGTTACTTTTGAATACTTTATGGGCTAAACTTGGCACAAAATTGTTGTTTTCTACTACTTGTCATGCTCAAACGGATGGACAAACTGTAGTTGTCAATAGAACTTTGGGAACACTTTTGCGTGTTTTCTTAAAAAGAACTTGGATTGACATTTCTATGGACTTTATTTTGTGGGTTGCCTAGGACTAAAAGGGGAGGGATTCTATTTTTGTTGTTGTGGATAGATTCTCTAAGATGGCACATTTTATAGCTTGTCATAAACCGATGATGCTTCAAACATTGCGGATTTGTTCTTTAGAGAAGTCGTTAGGTTGCATGGCATGCCTAGACTTTGTTTCTGGTCGCGATGTTAAATTCATGAGTTACTTTTGGAAGACTTTATGGGCTAAACTTGGCACAAAATTGTTTTTCTACTACTTGTCATGCTCAAACGGATGGACAAACTGTAGTTGTCAATAGAACTTTGGGAACACTTTTGCGTGTTATTTCTTAAAAAGAACTTGGATTGACATTTCTATGGACTTTATTTTGGGTTGCCTAGGACTAAGAAGGGGAGGGATTCTATTTTTGTTGTTGTGGATATTCTCTAAGATGGCACATTTTATAGCTTGTCATAAAACCGATGATGCTTCAAACATTGCGGTTTGTTCTTTAGAGAAGTCGCTAGGTTGCATGGCATGCCTAGGACTATTGTTTCTGGTCGCGATGTTAAATTCTTGAGTTACTTTTGGAAGACTTATGGGCTAAACTTGGCACAAAATTGTTGTTTTCTACTACTTGTCATGCTCAAACGGATGGACAAACTGTAAGTTGTCAATAGAACTTGGGAACACTTTTGCGTGTTATCTTAAAAAGACTTGGATTGACATTCTCTATGACTTTATTTTAGGGTTGCCTAGGACTAAAGAAGGGGAGGGATTCTATTTTGTTGTTGTGGATAGATTTCTCTAAGATGACACATTTTTATAGCTTGTCATAAACCCGATGATGCATTCAAACATTGCGGATTTGTTCTTTAGAGAAGTCCGTTAGGTTGCATGGCATGCCTAGGACAATTGTTTCTGGTCGCGATGTTAAATTCTTGAGTTACTTTTGGAATACTTTATGGGCTAAACTTCTGGACAAAATTGTGTTTTCTACTACTTGTCATGCTCAAACGGATGACAACTGAAGTTGTCAATAGAACTTTGGGAACACTTTTGTGTGTTTTCTTAAAAAGAACTTGGAATTGTACCATTTCTATGGACTTTATTTTGGGTTGCTTCGGTACTAGAAGGGTAGGGATTCTATTTTTGTTGTTGTGGATATTCTCTAAGATGGCACATTTTATAGCTTGTCATAAAACCGATGATGCTTCAAACATTGCGGGATTTGTTCTTTAGAGAAGTCGTTAGGTTGCATGGCATGCCTAGGACTATTGTTCTGGTCGCGATGTTAAATTCTTGAGTTACTTTTGGAAGACTTTATGGGGCTAAACTTGACAAAAAATTGTTGTTTTCTACTACTTGTCATGCTCAAACGGATGGACAAACTGTAGTTGTCAATAGAACTTTGGGAACACTTTTGCGTGTTATTCTTAAAAAGAACTTGGATTGACATTTCTATGGACTTTATTTTGGGGTTGTCCTAGGACTAAGAAGGGGAGGGATTCTATTTTTGTGGTTGTGGATAGATTCTCTAAGATGGCACATTTTATAGCTTGTCATAAAACCGATGATGCTTCAAACATTGCGGATTTGTTCTTTAGAGAAGTCGTTAGGTTGCATGGCATGCCTAGGACTTTGTTTCTGGTCGCGATGTTAAATTTGAGTTACTTTTGAAGACTTTATGGGCTAAACTTGGACAAAATTGTTGTTTTCTACTACTTGTCATGCTCAAACGGATGGACAAACTGTAGTTGTCAATAGAACTTTGGGAACACTTTTGCGTGTTATTTTAAAAAGAACTTGGATTGACATTTCTATGGACTTTATTTTTGGGTTGTCTAGGACTAAGAAGGGGAGGGATTCTATTTTTGTTGTTTTGGATAGATTCTCTAAGAGGCCACATTTATAGCTTGTCATAAAACAGATGATGCTTCAACATTGCGGATTTGTTACTTTAGAGAAGTCGTTAGGTTGCATGGCATGCCTAGGGACTATTGTTTCTGGTCGCGATGTTAAATTCTTGAGTTACTTTTGGAAGACTTTATGGGCTAAACTTGGCAAAAATTGTTGTTTTCTACTACTTGTCATGCTCAAACGGATGGACAAACTGAAGTTGTCAATAGAACTTTGGGAACACTTTTGCGTGCTATTCTTAAAAGAACTTGGATTGACATTTCTATGGACTTTATTTTGGGGTTGCCTAGGACTAAGAAGGGGAGGGATTCTATTTTTGTTGTTGTGGATAGATTCTCTAAGATGCACATTTTATAGCATTGTCATAAAACCGATGATGCTTCAAACATTGCGGATTTGTTCTTTAGAGAAGTCGCTAGGTTGCATGGCATGCCTAGGACTATGTTTCTGGTCGCGATGTGTTAAATTCTGAGTTACTTTTGGAATACTTTATGGGCTAAACTTGGCAACAATTGTTGTTTTCTACTACTTGTCATGCCTCAAACGGATGGACAAACGAAGTTGTCAATAGAACTTTGGGAACACTTTTGCGTGTTATTCTTAAAAAGAACTTGGATTGACATTTCTATGGACTTTATTTTGGGTTGTCCTAGGACTAAGAAGGGGAGGGATTCTATTTTTTGTTGTTGTGGATAGATTCTCTAAGATGGCACAATTTTATAGCTTGTCATAAAACCTGATGCTTCAAACATTGCGGATTTGTTCTTTAGAGAAGTCGCTAGGTTGCATGGCATGCCTAGGACAATTGTTCTGGCGCGATGTTAAATTCTTGAGTTACTTTTGGAATACTTTATGGGCTAAACTTGGCACAAAATTGTTGTTTTCTACTACTTGTCATGCTCAAACGGATGGACAAACTGAGTTGTCAATAGAACTTTGGGAAACACTTTTGCATGCTTTCTTAAAAAGAACTTGGATTGACATTTCTATGGACTTTATTTTGGGTTGCTAGGACTAAGAAGGGGAGGGATTCTATTTTTGTTGTTGTGGATAGATTCTCTAAGATGGCACATTTTATAGCTTGTCATAAAACCGATGATGCTTCAAACATTGCGGATTTGTTCTTTAGAGAAGTCGTTAGGTTGCATGGCATGCCAGAACTTTTGTTTCTGGTCGCGATGTTAAATTCTTGAGTTACTTTTGAAAGATTTTGGGCTAAACTTGGCACAAAATTGTTGTTTTCTACTACTTGTCATGCTCAAACGGATGGACAAACTGTAGTTGTCAATAGAACTTTGGGAACACTTTTTGTGTTATTTTTAAAAAGAACTTGGATTGACATTTCTATGGACTTTATTTTGTGGTTGCCTAGGACTAAGAAGGGGAGGGATTCTGTTTTTGTTGTTGTGGATAGATTCTCTAAGATGGCACATTTTATAGCCTGTCATAAAACCGATGATGCTTCAAACATTGCGGATTTGTTCTTTAGAGAAGTCGTTAGGTTGCATGGCATGCCTAGGACATTGTTTCTGGTCGCGATGTTAAATTCATGAGTTACTTTTGGAAGACTTTATGGGCTAAACTTGACAAAAATGTTGTTTCTACTACTTGTCATGCTCAAACGGATGGACAAACTGTAGTTTTCAATAGAACTTTGGGAACACTTTTTGCGTTATTCTTAAAAAGAACTTGGATGTCATTTTATGGACTTTATTTTGGTGGTTGTCTAGGACTAAGAAGGGGAGGGATTCTATTTTTGTGTTGTGGATAGATTCTCTAAGATGGCACATTTTATAGCTTGTCATAAAACCGATGATGCTTCAAACATTGCGGGTTTGTTCTTTAGAGAAGTCGCTAGGTTGCATGGCATGCCTAGGACTATTGATTCTTCGCGATGTTAAACTCTTGAGTTACTTTTGGAATACTTTATGGGCTAAACTTGGCACAAAATTGTTGTTTTCTACTACTTGTCATGCTCAAACGGATGGACAAACTGAAGTTGTCAATAGAACTTTGGGAACACTTTTGTGTTTCTTAAAAAGAACTTGGATTGTCATTTCTATGGACTTTATTTTGGGGTTGTCTAGGACTAAGAAGGGGAGGGATTCTATTTTTGTTGTTGTGGATAGATTCTCTAAGATGGCACATTTTATAGCTTGTCATAAAACCGATGATGCTTCAAACATTGCGGTTTGTTCTTTAGAGAAGTCGTTAGGTTGCATGGCATGCCTAGGACTATTGTTTCTGGTCGCGATGTTAAATTTTGAGTTACTTTTGGAAGACTTTATGGGCTAAACTTGGCACAAAATTGTTGTTTTCTACTACTTGTCATGCTCAAACGGATGGACAAACTGAAGTTGTCAATAGAACTTTGGGAACACTTTTGCGTGCTTTCTTAAAAAGAACTTGGATTGACATTTCTATGGACTTTATTTTGGGGTTGCCTAGGACTAAGAAGGGGAGGGATTCTATTTTGTTGTTGTGGATAGATTCTCTAAGATGGCACATTTTATAGCTTGTCATAAAACCGATGATGCTTCAAACATTGCGGATTTGTTCTTTAGAGAAGTCGTTAGGTTGCATGGCATGCCTAGACTTTGTTTCTGGTCGCGATGTTAATTCTTGAGTTACTTTTGGAAGATTTTATGGGCTAAACTTGGCACAAAATTGTTGTTTTCTACTACTTGTCATGCTCAAACGGATGGACAAACTGTAGTTGTCAATAGAACTTTGGGAACACTTTTGCGTGTTATTCTTAAAAAGAACTTGGATTGACATTTCTATGGACTTTATTTTGGGGTTGCTAGGACTAAGAAGGGGAGGGATTCTATTTTTGTTGTTGTGGATAGATTCTCTAAGATGGCACATTTTATAGCTTGTCATAAAACCGATGATGCTTCAAACATTGCGGATTTGTTCTTTAGAGAAGTCGCTAGGTTGCATGGCATGCCTAGGACTATTGTTTCTGGTCG
>NW_027331541.1:0-22878 GCF_022965805.1 Primulina eburnea
ACATCAGAGTATTTTAAAATTTGCATAAACATAAACTTGCGGTCCTCGGGTTTAGCCTGCCACTCAGCCCAAGCCTGCCCCTTGGTCATCACCTCCTGTCTCCTCAACATAGTCACCTGCATCGATCAAGTCTAGTGAGTCTAAAGACTCAACACGTATAAACTGGGATAACGAGTACTACATAATAAAATCGCATGCATCTTAAAAATAGAACGTACATAATTTGAAACTCGAGCTTGCATAATAACTTGAACTTGCATACATATATAGACGTGCCATAACGTGAAACTTTCATGATCATACTGCATACTTGAGCATACTAAAACATACATGACTTCATTTTGCATAGAGGATGTTTCAAAGCAAGTGACCTATACATAATAAACGCCTGATCAGACATACCACAGTACTGGGCTGACAGGGACGTATCCACTGTCGCATACATGAGATCCCCGTTCATAATTTAATGGGCTGGTTGGTCCCCATTCATAGTTTAACGCTTTCCAACCACGATCTAACCCGTTCATAATTTAACGGGGCGGAGAGGTCATCGGCCACGTTGTAAGGCTCAAAGATTTAGTTATCATAATCAGATGGATTCGTTGATAATTAAGATGATTGTAGATGTATTTCATTGGACTAGAAAAGAAAGGGGAATGTATAATAAAGATGTGAAAGATAGTCAAAAGAATAAGTAAGGCCGAAGCTATGGCGCATATGCGCGAAGGAATGCGCGCATATGCATGAGAATTCCAGTAGCATTGGCGCATATGCGCGGAAAGAGTGGCGCATATGCGCGACATGTACAGTAGCCTTGGCGCATATGCGCGAGAGTAGTGGCGCATATGCGCGGAGCGTCCAGAACCATTGGCGCATATGCGCGAGTTTAGTGGCGCATATGCGCGAGTACTAAAATTTCCGAGACAGTAGGTTTGGCGCATATGCGCGAGTAATGCCGCGCATATGCGCGAGACGTGTATTTCAAAGGATTGACCATGTGTCTTAAACCATGCAATGTATATATATATTGACACGAATTTTTCCTTCATTCCATCAGAATAAATTGAAAGGTGCAGAGGAAAGCTTCCATTTTCTTCATACGGTTGAATTGTACTTTTGTAAGATTTACTCATCCAAATTCAAATCCGACTTCGGTTTTGAACTCCTCTCCGTATTAGCTACGAGGTGATGTATTTTTCTTTCAGTTCAACATGATTTGAGATATGGTGATTGGGGAAATTGTGAATTACACTAGATTATGTATTCTTGTGATGATTATGAATATATATTCGTAACCGGATCGAAGAACGGATGTCATATGTAATTGTTACGATTTTTATAGCATGTTTAGAACTAAATATGCAGATTTTGGGTACTATGACATGTTTAGGATGATGATTATGAGTTGATGAGTTTAGATTGATAATGTGTTGATTTCTGTTGAGAATTTGATTGACCGGTATCGAGAATTACGTCGTTATGCCGTCGAAATGAATTGAGATCACGTAGTGACTTGGATATATGTTGATTTAGATTAGAAATTGATAGAGTGCGTATCCACATTTTCATTTCAGATTTGTATTGGCGACCGTGACAGCGATTCTACGACGAAAGGTATAGTACATGTTTTGTTTGGGGAATCACGACTCAAATGAGATCACATTTGAGTTTCCCAACCAAAATCACATACTTGTTTTATTGTTTATACCTTGATATGATTATGATTGTTATAGAACTTGTATGCAGATCGTGCTATGCTTTGTTTACAGATCATGTAGCATTGCATTATGCTTGTTTACAGATTTTGTATTCATGCATTAAGATAGGGCAGTCTGGAGATCAGGCAGACTACTAGATGTTCGGCGATATCTCAGCTTAGGGGAAGATCACCGCCCCTTTGTAGACGTGGATACAGATCAGGCCAAAGTCTAGGAATAAGACGTACAGCACCTCGATTGGTAGGGTAGGTGACAGCCAGTGACGTCTTATTCACAACGGGATCCCTAGAGTTGTAGTCGAGTCGCATCTAGACATGATTAGGCTCGCATTGCATGATTATATATGAATGACATTCATATTAGCATGTTTCATGTTTTAGATTTTTTATATGCATGTTACATGTTTATACTGGGATTTGTTCTCACCGGTTTTTCGGCTGTTGTTATGTCTGTATGTGTGCATAACAACAGGTGGGGCAGGATCTGGGTCATGACAGAGATGAGCGATGGACATAGCGTGGTGATCACGGGCCTAGCAGATGGACTAGTAGAGTTACTTTTATCTTGTACTGTATTTCACTACAAGTTACAGAGGATGGATTAAAACAAGAAATGTTGTATCCTATGTTTGTATATTACGTTCGCATGTTGTAAAAGAAATAAAGAACTGATGTTGTTTAGTTACATTTGAGTAATGTAAAAAGCGAAAATTTGACCCACTTTTATATTATTGATCCATTTAATCCCAAGAAAAAGAATTAGAGCCCGGGTCCCCACAACAGGTGGTATCAGAGCAGAGAGTTCCTTTAGACTGAGATAGGATAGAATGAGCGGGGTAGATCGAGTCTTCTTCCTTGCTTATGATGTGCTAGCATGATTATTGCTTTCCTATTACATGTTGTTTGTGTTTGATTTCTTTCAGCATGTGATAAACTGAATCAGAACTGATTCTAGATCAGAGGTAACTGACTAGAGGATGGCTGAGACAGTTGTATATCTTGTATACTAATCAGTTGGGTTATTAGATATGCCTCCTAGAAGAGCAGCAGTACCTCTATGACCCACAGCGCCAGAACAGGCGAGCACATCCGGAGATCCTATGGATGTTACAGCGACCCCTATGGAGACGTTGCTGAAGCGATTCCAATCCTTTCGACCTCCCGCATTAAAAGGTACCGAGAATGCCATCGAGTGCGAAAGCTGGCTTGAGGATATCGAAATGCTATTCGACTCTTTGGAGTACAGTGATGAGAAGAGGATCAAGCTAATTGGCCATCAATTGCAAGATATAGCCAAGAATTGGTGGTTGAACATTAAGAGAGCTTTAGAGCAGCGTGGCACTGAGATTACATGGAAGGTATTCAAGACGGAGTTCTACCAGCGGTTCTTCCCTGTATCCTACCGTAAAGATAAAGGCGCTGAATTCGCAAACCTGAGGCAAGGGCAATTGAACATTGAAGAGTACGTTGCTAAATTTTCCTCTTTGCTTCGTTTTGCACCCCATGTTTCAGGGAATGATGAGGCCATGGCAGATTAGTTTATAAATGGCCTGAATCCAGATATCTTTACGTTGGTCAATACTGGGAGACCCGATAATTTCTCGGATGCATTGAATCGTGCCAAAGGAGCTGAAGCAGGATTGCTTAGGCAACAGAGTGCTCCGTATGTTGCACCGAGTCCGAGACCGCCATTACCTCCATCCCAAGTTCCTCCTCCTCGATTCGAAAGCGGTGGTAGTAGTAGTGGACGCAAAGAACCCAACAGGCTCAAGTGTTTGCATTGACAGAAGAGCAAGCACAGGATGCACCAGATGATGTTATAGCAGGTAACTGCTCTCTTTATGGTTATCCTGCTTATATCTTGATAGATACAGGTGCATCGCATACATTCATTTCAGAGCGATTTGCATTGTTGCATTCTTTGCCTGTTGAGTCTTTGCTAGATGTTGTGTCTATTAATTCGCCGTTGGGAAGTGGATTGATATCTGTAACTACGGTTAGACATTGCATTCTACAGTTTCAGGGGCATGAAATTGACCTAGAGTGTATAGTGTTGGGTCTAGCTGATTTTGATTGTATAGTCGGTATTGACATGCTAACAAAGTACAGAGCTACCTGTTAGAGTAGGTGCCCGTCGAGCCAAGTGTTGGCCGAGTGTTCACAATGAAACTCTATGTATAAGCAATCTTTATTTTAATAATATTTGAAATTATTATTTTGGCAAATCTTTATCTGTATACCCATGCTAGCTGCATAGATAAAGCCCTTGAATATACAAATAGTAGAAAGAATATGAGATGCTCATATGATGAGTATCATGAAACTCATATTTGTAATACTGTATATTCTAAACGGTTCCTAGTCGATTCAGCCGCCACTAAGAAGGATATAGGCCGCTAGAGTTCGAGACTAGTATCTGCGATGTGAGTACCATGTTTCATTGGTAGGGGACATTGTGATGTCCGAACATGCAGATAGGTGCACCTTGTAGAGTGCACTGAACAACCCTCCATAAAAGGACTTTCCAAGTGGTTCTCACTTATCGAGTGGAAATGTCCTAGTTTATGGTTGTACAGAATTAGTCCTTATGACCCGGGACAACATTGAGACTCTATGTGCTAGAATTACACTTTGACTTGTTTACCGACTCTTATGGGGTCATCAGGTGGCAAGGTTGGGTGTTCTGTCGAAACACATAGGAGTCGATGCATTGTAGTCGGGGATTCACCGCTTACCTTCGGGTATGGATATCCTATGTGTTATCATGTGTATGTAGATCGAAATCTCTGGCCAGAGTATGGTTGTAATTATGAAAGGTGTTTCATAGATTACACCATCGATGCAACTACGACATGACACATAGTATCTATTCATTGACAACTCTCGATAAACCAATGGTTGTCGAATCGATCGGGATATATGAGTTGAAGGGACCGTACTGTGCGCTAACCATAATTGAATGGTTCTTGTAGGCACTATCATGTGATACCTAGGGAATCACGTAAGCGATGCTGCTAGGCGTTTAACGTGATTGGTTGGGTACTATCAGACTTGAGTTCTGACGTTCTTATTATCAAGGTGTTGATAAGTAAGAATGGAGCAATTAGGGTATGCTCGAATAAGGACATGTTTAGTCCGAATCACATGGAGATGTGAACCCACGGCTAGTTGTATCAATGAACCATTGAGGGCCACACAAGTACTAGCTTTGTAAATCCCGATGAGAAGTAAAATAGTTCAATGTGTTGAACGGCTTATAAAGGAGTTTATAAGCGTAAGTAAAATTAGAAGTTTGACTTCTATAAAGGAGAAAATGGTTCAATGTGTTGAACGGCTTATAAATGTGTTTATAAGCGTAAAGAAAAATAGAAGTATGACTTCTATGAGAGAAATATAAATTTTAATTTATGAAAGTGTTCCTAGATTAAAATTTGGCCAAGTAAATAATGTAGTTGAAAATTGTGATTTTCATAAACATTATTGGGGACTAAATTAAATTAATTCAAGTGTTGAATTAATTAAACACTAGTAGACCTAGTAGAGTCTAAATAATTAAAATTAATTCAAGTGTTGAATTAATTAAATAATATTGAGTCTTGTAGAGCTCAATTAAAATAATTATTTAACTAGTGGGACTTGAATAAATTCAAGTAGTATTTAATTAATCTCAAATATGTTTGAGATAATTAAAATTTAGTCCATGGTTTTTAATGTGTTAAAAAACCATATAATATATGTGAGACATGCTAGGGTTTGCATGCTTGGGAGGTGAAGAGTCTTGAATACTTTTGATTAAAAAATTGCAAAGGCCAACTTTTGTATCTAACTTTTTGCAACCCCAAGAGAACTCTTCCCTCCTCCATTCCACTCAACTTGGCCGAAAATTCTCCTCCCAATTTCTCTCCATTTTTCTCTTCTTGTGTGTTCTTCAATTTGTTGAGGAACACTACACTTCTCTTTGAAAAATCCTCACATTTTTCTAGTGCAAATTGTGAGGGGATCTACCTAGTTGGTGGTGGGCCTAATTAGAAGGAAAGCTTCAAGGATTTGGAGGAGAGCTTGTAGATTCATCTTCCATTCAAGAGCTTTGTTGCTAGTCAACAAAGTTGGAGCCACAATCAACTTTTAAAGTTGATAGGTAAAATTTTCTCAACACCCTATGCTTGAAAGTTGAGATTTTTGTATATGTTTGCACAACTAGTACATGGTGTTCATTTTAATAACAAAAAAAAAAAAAAATTTCGGTTTTCATGATTAATAAAATATTTTGTGCTTCCGTTGCGATTTTGAACACCGTATATCGATCCCTTTCAAGTGGTATCAAGAGCTAAGGTTACTAGTTTTTGTGCAACATATACAAGATATTATATTGAGGGCGATTTCTAACCGTTTGAGATGAAAATTTGCAACAAAACCGAGGCCTTCTTGTGGGGAATTTCGGGCAGCATGTTGCTGCCCGTTTCGGGCAGCTCGGGCTGCCCGAGGGCTGCCCATTTCGGGCAGCAAGGGCAGCCCGAGGGGCTGCCCGAACAGCCCCTAAAGTTTAACAAAAAAAAATTTTTTTGCATGTTGGCCGGAATGTTGGCCGGAATCCGGCGACGGAACTCCGGCGACGGCGATGACGACTAGGGTTTCCAAAAGTGTATTGGAATATCAAAGTGTCATGGGCCTTGAGTTGTTGGGCCATTAGATGGTCAACATATTTGTGAATTTTAAATGGGCCAAAATGTTTTTGGTGAAAAATAAGTTTTTGGGCCCTTAAGTTTAAAATTACAAAAGTTGCAAATTTTTCTCATAAAATAAATAATTGAAGTTGGACTTTAATTATTTATAGTAAATTGTGATTTATAAGAAATTCGGTTATAAATAAATTAATTGGAAAGTAGACAAAGGTGTTTGTATACTTTGTTAATTTAGTTTATAATCGTGGCGGTTAGTGATTGGTTCAAGATATATAATATTGGATCAATTAATTATTATGATAATTAATTGATGGTGTATGATATGTGATATTATGCATGAAGGATGATCAAAAGCCCAAGCCCAATTTGCTAGGTGTATGCTAGGATATTTGTGTTGTATGATTGTAATAATTATCAATTTAAAGTGGGCTTGGTTTATGGCCCGTTCCCACCCCATGAGATGTATCCCTATATGCCATGGATATTTATTTGTAAATATTAGAATAGGGGAAGATCAAGATTGGAAGATGGTGGCCTTGGTGATTATGAAGATCGAAGACATGTAATATTGGATGCTAATGTAATAGTATAGTTGCATTGCATCCCGTGCATTTACCCTAGGATTGGACCTAGGCCCGTGTTTGGCTCACACGGGCCATTAGAACTTGGGGCGATTGATCATCCTTGTATTGTTTTCTATTTATAATATATGCATGATATGTTATAAATAATGAGTATGTGCGTTATTATTATTATAATAACAAAGTTGCATGAATCCGGCAAACATACGATCAAACATGGCGACCTTTTAAAATAAAATTAATGATGAGACCTTTCAAAATTAAAAACCCTCATTTTGAATAAGATTCAAAATTAATATCAAGCCCGAAAAGGGGAATTATAAATTTGTTTATAATTTCCTTGTCTTCCATCGACAATGGGTGCATGATGAACGCTACCCGTACTCGGGGCTCGGCTCATATTATTGGGGGGGCCCTGGGTGCCGGAAAGCTGTGACATCCATTGACATGGTGATGTGAACTACGTGGAACTCCCATGATTTCGGCTCATATTATTGAGGGAACTCATGGCGACCGTCCATTAAGGTTCAACATCGATGGGTAAGGCTTGACACGTGAAGATGAACGACGTCATATTATTGGGTCCTAATCAAACGTGAGACAAAAGTTTACGTAGAGGGTTGCATTGTGATGCAATTGGAAACTACCTTTTAGGAATTGTGATTGGCTGATATTATTCGGGATCACAATTCGTTAATTGGACCTTACGTACCTACTGAGGAAAGGAGTTTCCCGTTTTCACTAGAGGGTAGTGAAAGATGTCAAAACAGTGGGAGCAAATATTTATGAAGTAAAAGTCCAAACTTCATATCTTACTAAATATTTAAAATAGTCATCAACATTTATCTGTTTTACTTTTCAGTACAAATTTTGACAATGTCTTCGATTCGCAATCCGATGAATCTATCCACAACAACAAAAATAGAATCCCTCCCCTTCTTAGTCCTAGGCAACCCCAAAATAAAGTCAATAGAAATGTCAATCCAAGTTCTTTTTAAGAATAGCACGCAAAAGTGTTCCCAAAGTTCTATTGACTACTTCAGTTTGTCCATCCTTTTGAGGATGACAAGTAGTAGAAAACAACAATTTTGTGCCAAGTTTAGCCCATAAAGTCTACCAAAAGTAACTCAAGAATTTAACATCGCGACTAGAAACAATAGTCCTATGCATGTCATGCAACCTAGCGACTTCTCTAAAGAACAAATCCGCCATGTTTGAAGCATCTTCGGATTTTATGACAAGCTATAAAATTTGCCATCTTAGAGAATCAATGCACAACAACAAAAATATAATCCCTCCCCTTCTTAGTCCTAGGCAACCCTAAAATAAAGTCCATAGAAATGTCAATCCAAGTTCTTTTTAAGAATAGCACGCAAAAGTGTTCCCAAAGTTCTATTGACAACTTCAGTTTGTCCATCCGTTTGAGGATGACAAGTAGTAGAAAACAACAATTTTGTGCCAAGTTTAGCCCATAAAGTCTTCCAAAAGTAACTCAAGAATTTAACATCGCGACCAGAAACAATAGTCCTAGGCATGCCATGCAACCTAACGACTTCTCTAAAGAACAAATCCGCAATGTTTGAAGCATCATCGGTTTTATGACAAGCTATAAATTGTGCCATCTTGGAGAATCAATCCACAACAACAAAAATAGAATCCCTCCCCTTCTTAGTCCTAGGCAACCCCAAAATAAAGTCCATAGAAATGTCAATCCAAGTTCTTTTTAAGAATAGCACGCAAAAGTGTTCCCAAAGTTCTATTGACAACTTCAGTTTGTCCATCCGTTTGAGGATGACAAGTAGTAGAAAACAACAATTTTGTGCCAAGTTTAGCCCATAAAGTCTTCCAAAAGTAACTCTAGAATTTAACATCGCGACCAGAAACAATAGTCCTAGGCATGCCATGCAACCTTACGACTTCTCTAAAGAACAAATCCGCCATGTTTGAAGCATCATCGGATTTTATGACAAGCTATAAAATGTGCCATCTTAGAGAATCAATCCACAACAACAAAAATAGAATCCCTCCCCTTCTTAGTCTAGGCAACTCCAAAATAAAGTCCATAGAAATGTCAATCCAAGTTCTTTTTAAGAATAGCACGCAAAAGTGTTCCCAAAGTTCTATTGACAACTTCAGTTTGACCATCCGTTTGAGGATGACAAGTAGTAGAAAACAACAATTTTGTGCCAAGTTTAGCCCATAAATTCTTCCAAAAGTAACTCTAGAATTTAACATCGCGACCAGAAACAATAGTCCTAGGCATGCCATGCAACCTAACGACTTATCTAAAGAACAAACCCGCAATGCTTGAAGCATCATCGGTTTTATGACAAGCTATAAAATGTGCCATCTTAGAGAATCAATCCACAACAACAAAAATAGAATCCCTCCCCTTCTTAGTCCTAGGCAACCCCTAAATAAAGTCCATAGAAATGTCAATCCAAGTTCTTTTTAAGAATAACACGCAAAAGTGTTCCCAAAGTTCTATTGAAAACTTCAGTTTGTCCATCCGTTTGAGGATGACAAGTAGTAGAAAACAACAATTTTGTGCCAAGTTTAGCCCATAAAGTCTTCCAAAAGTAACTCAAGAATTTAACATCGCGACCAGAAATAATAGTCCTAGGCATGCCATGCAACCTAACGACTTCTCTAAAGAACAAATCCGCAATGTTTGAAGCATCATCGGTTTTATGACAAGCTATAAATTGTGCCATCTTGGAGAATCAATCCACAACAACAAAAATAGAATCCCTCCCCTTCTTAGTCCTAGGCAACCCCAAAATAAAGTCCATAGAAATGTCAATCGAAGATCTTTTTAAGAATAGCACGCAAAAGTGTTCCCAAAGTTCTATTGACAACTTCAGTTTGTCCATCCGTTTGAGAATGACGAGTAGTAGAAAACAACAGTTTTGTGCCAAGTTTAGCCCATAAAGTCTTCCAAACGTAACTCAAGAATTTAACATCGCGACCAGAAACAATAGTCCTAGGCATGCCATGCAACCTTACGACTTCTCTAAAGAACAAATCCGCCATGTTTGAAGCATCATCGGATTTTATGACAAGCTATAAAATGTGCCATCTTAGAGAATCAATCCACAACAACAAAAATAGAATCCCTCCCCTTCTTAGTCTAGGCAACTCCAAAATAAAGTCCACAGAAATGTCAATCCAAGTTCTTTTTAAGAATAGCACGCAAAAGTGTTCCCAAAGTTCTATTGACAACTTCAGTTTGTCCATCCGTTTGAGGATGACAACTAGTAGAAAACAACAGTTTTGTGCCAAGTTTAGCCCATAAAGTCTTCCAAACGTAACTCAAGAATTTAACATCGCGACCAGAAACAATAGTCCTAAGCATGCCATGCAACCTTACGACTTCTCTAAAGAACAAATCCGCAATGTTTGAAGCATCATCGGTTTTATGACAAGCTATAAAATGTGTCATCTTAGAGAATCTATCCACAACAACAAAAATAGAATCCCTCCCCTTCTTAGTCCTAGGCAACCCCAAAATAAAGTCAATAGAAATGTCAATCCAAGTTCTTTTTAAGAATAGCACGCAAAAATGTTCCCAAAGTTCTATTGACAACTTCAGTTTGTCCATCCGTTTGAGGATGACAAGTAGTAGAAAACAACAATTTTGTGCCAAGTTTAGCCCATAAAGTCTACCAAAAGTAACTCAAGAATTTAACATCGCGACTAGAAACAATAGTCCTAGGCATGTCATGCAACCTAGCTACTTCTCTAAAGAACAAATCCGCCATGTTTGAAGCATCATCGGATTTTATGACAAGCTATAAAATGTGCCATCTTAGAGAATCAATCCACAACAACAAAAATAGAATCCCTCCCCTTCTTAGTCCTAGGCAACCCCAAAATAAAGTCCATAGAAATGTCAATCCAAGTTTTTTTAAGAATAGCATGCAAAAGTGTTTCCAAAGTTCTATTGACAACTTCAGTTTGTCCATCCGTTAGAGGATGACAAGTAGTAGAAAACAACAATTTTGTCCCAAGTTTAGTCCATAAAGTCTTCCAAAAGTAACTCAAAAATTTAACATCGCGACCAGAAACAATAGTCCTAGGCATGCCATGCAACCTAACGACTTATCTAAAGAACAAACCCGCAATCCTTGAAGCATCATCGGTTTTATGACAAGCTATAAAATGTGCCATCTTAGAGAATCAATCCACAACAACAAAAATATAATCCCTCCCCTTCTTAGTCCTAGGCAACCTTAAAATAAAGTCCATAGAAATGTCAATCCAAGTTCTTTTTAAGAATAACACGCAAAAGTGTTCCCAAAGTTCTATTGACAACTTCAGTTTGTCCATCCGTTTGAGGATGACAAGTAGTAGAAAACAACAATTTTGTGCCAAGTTTATCCCATAAAGTCAAGCATCATCGGGTTTATGACAAGCTATAAAATGTGCCATCTTGGAGAATCAATCCACAACAACAAAAATAGAATCCCTCCCCTTCTTAGTCCTAGGCAACCCCAAAATAAAGTCCACAGAAATGTCAATCCAAGTTCTTTTTAAGAATAGCACGCAAAAGTGTTCCCAAAGTTCTATTGACAACTTCAGTTTGTCCATCCGTTTGAGGATGACAAGTAGTAGAAAACAACAATTTTGTGCCAAGTTTAGCCCATAAAGTCTACCAAAAGTAACTCAAGAATTTAACATCGCGACTAGAAACAATAGTCCTATGCATGTCATGCAACCTAGCGACTTCTCTAAAGAACAAATCCGCCATGTTTGAAGCATCATCGGATTTTATGACAAGCTATAAAATTTGCCATCTTAGAGAATCAATGCACAACAACAAAAATATAATCCCTCCCCTTCTTAGTCCTAGGCAACCCCAAAATAAAGTCCATAGAAATGTCAATCCAAGTTCTTTTTAAGAATAGCACGCAAAAGTGTTCCCAAAGTTCTATTGACAACTTCAGTTTGTCCATCCGTTTGAGGATGACAAGTAGTAGAAAACAACAATTTTGTGCCAAGTTTAGCCCATAAAGTCTTCCAAAAGTAACTCAAGAATTTAACATCGCGACCAGAGACAATAGTCCTAGGCATGCCATGCAACCTTACGACTTCTCTAAAGAACAAATCCGCCATGTTTGAAGCATCATCGGATTTTATGACAAGCTATAAAATGTGCCATCTTAGAGAATCAATCCACAACAACAAAAATAGAATCCCTCCCCTTCTTAGTCCTAGGCAACCCCAAAATAAAGTCCATAGAAATGTCAATCCAAGTTCTTTTTAAGAATAGCACGCAAAAGTGTTCCCAAAGTTCTATTGACAACTTCAGTTTGTCCATCCGTTTGAGGATGACAAGTAGTAGAAAACAACAATTTTGTGCCAAGTTTAGCCCATAAAGTCTTCCAAAAGTAACTCTAGAATTTAACATCGCGACCAGAAACAATAGTCCTAGGCATGCCATGCAACCTTACGACTTCTCTAAAGAACAAATCCGCCATGTTTGAAGCATCATCGGATTTTATGACAAGCTATAAAATGTGCCATCTTAGAGAATCAATCCACAACAACAAAAATAGAATCCCTCCCCTTCTTAGTCTAGGCAACTCCAAAATAAAGTCCATAGAAATGTCAATCCAAGTTCTTTTTAAGAATAGCACGCAAAAGTGTTCCCAAAGTTCTATTGACAACTTCAGTTTGTCCATCCGTTTGAGGATGACAAGTAGTAGAAAACAACAATTTTGTGCCAAGTTTAGCCCATAAATTCTTCCAAAAGTAACTCTAGAATTTAACATCGCGACCAGAAACAATAGTCCTAGGCATGCCATGCAACCTTACGACTTCTCTAAAGAACAAATCCGCCATGTTTGAAGCATCATCGGATTTTATGACAAGCTATAAAATGTGCCATCTTAGAGAATCAATCCACAACAACAAAAATAGAATCCCTCCCCTTCTTAGTCCTAGGCAACCCCAAAATAAAGTCCATAGAAATGTCAATCCAAGTTCTTTTTAAGAATAGCACGCAAAAGTGTTCCCAAAGTTCTATTGACAACTTCAGTTTGTCCATCCGTTTGAGGATGACAAGTAGTAGAAAACAACAATTTTGTGCCAAGTTTAGCCCATAAAGTCTTCCAAAAGTAACTCAAGAATTTAACATCGCGACCAGAAACAATAGTCCTAGGCATGCCATGCAACCTAACGACTTCTCTAAAGAACAAATCCGCAATGTTTGAAGCATCATCGGTTTTATGACAAGCTATAAATGTGCCATCTTAGAGAATCAATCCACAACAACAAAAATAGAATCCCTCCCCTTCTTAGTCCTAGGCAACCCCAAAATAAAGTCCATAGAAATGTCAATCCAAGTTCTTTTTAAGAATAGCACGCAAAAGTGTTCCCAAAGTTCTATTGACAACTTCAGTTTGTCCATCCGTTTGAGGATGACAAGTAGTAGAAAACAACAATTTTGTGCCAAGTTTAGCCCATAAAGTCTTCCAAACGTAACTCAAGAATTTAACATCGCGACCAGAAACAATAGTCCTAGGCATGCCATGCAACCTTACGACTTCTCTAAAGAACAAATCCGCCATGTTTGAAGCATCATCGGATTTTATGACAAGCTATAAAATGTGCCATCTTAGAGAATCAATCCACAACAACAAAAATAGAATCCCTCCCCTTCTTAGTCCTAGGCAACTCCAAAATAAAGTCCATAGAAATGTCAATCCAAGTTCTTTTTAAGAATAGCACGCAAAAGTGTTCCCAAAGTTCTATTGACAACTTCAGTTTGTCCATCCGTTTGAGGATGACAAGCTAGTAGAAAACAACAGTTTTGTGCCAAGTTTAGCCCATAAAGTCTTCCAAACGTAACTCAAGAATTTAACATCGCGACCAGAAACAATAGTCCTAGCATGCCATGCAACCTTACGACTTCTCTAAAGAACAAATCCGCAATGTTTGAAGCATCATCGGTTTTATGACAAGCTATAAAATGTGCCATCTTAGAGAATCTATCCACAACAACAAAAATAGAATCCCTCCCCTTCTTAGTCCTAGGCAACCCCAAAATAAAGTCAATAGAAATGTCAATCCAAGTTCTTTTTAAGAATAGCACGCAAAAGTGTTCCCAAAGTTCTATTGACAACTTCAGTTTGTCCATCCGTTTGAGGATGACAAGTAGTAGAAAACAACAATTTTGTGCCAAGTTTAGCCCATAAAGTCTACCAAAAGTAACTCAAGAATTTAACATCGCGACTAGAAACAATAGTCCTAGGCATGTCCATGCAACCTAGCGACTTCTCTAAAGAACAAATCCGCCATGTTTGAAGCATCATCGGATTTTATGACAAGCTATAAAATGTGCCATCTTAGAGAATCAATGCACAACAACAAAAATAGAATCCCTCCCCTTCTTAGTCCTAGGCAACCCCAAAATAAAGTCCATAGAAATGTCAATCCAAGTTCTTTTTAAGAATAGCACGCAAAAGTGTTCCCAAAGTTCTATTGACAACTTCAGTTTGTCCATCCGTTTGAGGATGACAAGTAGTAGAAAACAACAATTTTGTGCCAAGTTTAGCCCATAAAGTCTTCAAAAGTAACTCAAGAATTTAACATCGCGACCAGAAACAATAGTCCTAGGCATGCCATGCAACCTAACGACTTCTCTAAAGAACAAATCCGCAATGTTTGAAGCATCATCGGTTTTATGACAAGCTATAAATTGTGCCATCTTAGAGAATCAATCCACAACAACAAAAATAGAATCCCTCCCCTTCTTAGTCCTAGGCAACCCCAAAATAAAGTCCATAGAAATGTCAATCCAAGTTCTTTTTAAGAATAGCACGCAAAAGTGTTCCCAAAGTTCTATTGACAACTTCAGTTTGTCCATCCGTTTGAGGATGACAAGTAGTAGAAAACAACAATTTTGTGCCAAGTTTAGCCCATAAAGTCTTCCAAAAGTAACTCAAGAATTTAACATCGCGACCAGAAACAATAGTCCTAGGCATGCCATGCAACCTTACGACTTCTCTAAAGAACAAATCCGCCATGTTTGAAGCATCATCGGATTTTATGACAAGCTATAAAATGTGCCATCTTAGAGAATCAATCCACAACAACAAAAATAGAATCCCTCCCCTTCTTAGTCTAGGCAACTCCAAAATAAAGTCCATAGAAATGTCAATCCAAGTTCTTTTTAAGAATAGCACGCAAAAGTGTTCCCAAAGTTCTATTGACAACTTCAGTTTGTCCATCCGTTTGAGGATGACAAGTAGTAGAAAACAACAATTTTGTGCCAAGTTTAGCCCATAAAGTCTTCCAAAAGTAACTCTAGAATTTAACATCGCGACCAGAACAATAGTCCTAGGCATGCCATGCAACCTAACGACTTCTCTAAAGAACAAATCCGCAATGTTTGAAGCATCATCGGTTTTATGACAAGCTATAAAATGTGCCATCTTAGAGAATCTATCCACAACAACAAAAATAGAATCCCTCCCCTTCTTAGTCCTAGGCAACTCCAAAATAAAGTCCATAGAAATGTCAATCCAAGTTCTTTTTAAGAATAGCACGCAAAAGTGTTCCCAAAGTTCTATTGACAACTTCAGTTTGTCCATCCGTTTGAGGATGACAAGTAGTAGAAAACAACAATTTTGTGCCAAGTTTAGCCCATAAAGTCTTCCAAAAGTAACTCAAGAATTTAACATCGCGACCAGAAACAATAGTCCTAGGCATGCCATGCAACCTAACGACTTCTCTAAAGAACAAATCCTGCCATGTTTGAAGCATCATCGGTTTTACTGACAAGCTATAAAATGTGCCATCTTAGAGAATCTATCCACAACAACAAAAATAGAATCCCTCCCCTTCTTAGTCTAGGCAACTCCCAAAATAAAGTCCATAGAAATGTCAATCCAAGTTCTTTTTAAGAATAGCACGCAAAAGTGTTCCCAAAGTTCTATTGACAACTTCAGTTTGTCCATCCGTTTGAGGATGACAACTAGTAGAAAACAACAGTTTTGTGCCAAGTTTAGCCCATAAAGTCTTCCAAACGTAACTCAAGAATTTAACATCGCGACCAGAAACAATAGTCCTAAGCATGCCATGCAACCTTACGACTTCTCTAAAGAACAAATCCGCAATGTTTGAAGCATCATCGGTTTTATGACAAGCTATAAAATGTGCCATCTTAGAGAATCAATCCACAACAACAAAAATAGAATCCCTCCCCTTCTTAGTCTAGGCAACCCAAAATAAAGTCCATAGAAATGTCAATCCAAGTTCTTTTTAAGAATAGCACGCAAAAGTGTTCCCAAAGTTCTATTGACAACTTCAGTTGTCCATCCGTTTGAGGATGACAAGTAGTAGAAAACAACAATTTTGTGCCAAGTTTAGCCCATAAAGTCTTCCAAAAGTAACTCAAGAATTTAACATCGCGACCAGAAACAATAGTCCTAGGCATGCCATGCAACCTACGACTTCTCTAAAGAACAAATCCGCCATGTTTGAAGCATCATCGGATTTTATGACAAGCTATAAAATGTGCCATCTTAGAGAATCAATCACAACAACAAAAATAGAATCCCTCCCCTTCTTAGTCCTAGGCAACCCCAAAATAAAGTCCATAGAAATGTCAATCCAAGTTCTTTTTAAGAATAGCACGCAAAAGTGTTCCCAAAGTTCTATTGACAACTTCAGTTTGTCCATCCGTTTGAGGATGACAAGTAGTAGAAAACAACAATTTTGTGCCAAGTTTAGCCCATAAAGTCTTCCAAAAGTAACTCAAGAATTTAACATCGCGACCAGAAACAATAGTCCTAGGCATGCCATGCAACCTAACGACTTCTCTAAAGAACAAATCCGCAATGTTTGAAGCATCATCGGATTTTATGACAAGCTATAAAATGTGCCATCTTAGAGAATCAATCCACAACAACAAAAATAGAATCCCTCCCCTTCTTAGTCCTAGGCAACCCCAAAATAAAGTCCATAGAAATGTCAATCCAAGTTCTTTTTAAGAATAGCACGCAAAAGTGTTCCCAAAGTTCTATTGACAACTTCAGTTTGTCCATCCGTTTGAGGATGACAAGTAGTAGAAAACAACAATTTTGTGCCAAGTTTAGCCCATAAAGTCTTCCAAAAGTAACTCTAGAATTTAACATCGCGACCAGAAACAATAGTCCTAGGCATGCCATGCAACCTTACGACTTCTCTAAAGAACAAATCCGCCATGTTTGAAGCATCATCGGATTTTATGACAAGCTATAAAATGTGCCATCTTAGAGAATCAATCCACAACAACAAAAATAGAATCCCTCCCCTTCTTAGTCCTAGGCAACCCCAAAATAAAGTCCATAGAAATGTCAATCCAAGTTCTTTTTAAGAATAGCACGCAAAAGTGTTCCAAAGTTCTATTGACAACTTCAGTTTGTCCATCCGTTTGAGGATGACAAGTAGTAGAAAACAACAATTTTGTGCCCAAGTTTAGCCCATAAAGTCTTCCAAAAGTAACTCAAGAATTTAACATCGCGACCAGAAACAATAGTCCTAGGCATGCCATGCAACCTTACGACTTCTCTAAAGAACAAATCCGCCATGTTTGAAGCATCATCGGATTTTATGACAAGCTATAAAATGTGCCATCTTAGAGAATCAATCCACAACAACAAAAATAGAATCCCTCCCCTTCTTAGTCCTAGGCAACCCCAAAATAAAGTCCATAGAAATGTCAATCCAAGTTCTTTTTAAGAATAGCACGCAAAAGTGTTCCCAAAGTTCTATTGACAACTTCAGTTTGTCCATCCGTTTGAGGATGACAAGTAGTAGAAAACAACAATTTTGTGCCAAGTTTAGCCCATAAAGTCTTCCAAAAGTAACTCAAGAATTTAACATCGCGACCAGAAACAATAGTCCTAGGCATGCCATGCAACCTAACGACTTCTCTAAAGAACAAATCCGCAATGTTTGAAGCATCATCGGTTTTATGACAAGCTATAAATTGTGCCATCTTAGAGAATCAATCCACAACAACAAAAATAGAATCCCTCCCCTTCTTAGTCCTAGGCAACCCCAAAATAAAGTCCATAGAAATGTCAATCGAAGATCTTTTTAAGAATAGCACGCAAAAGTGTTCCCAAAGTTCTATTGACAACTTCAGTTTGTCCATCCGTTTGAGGATGACGAAGTAGTAGAAAACAACAGTTTTGTGCCAAGTTTAGCCCATAAAGTCTTCCAAACGTAACTCAAGAATTTAACATCGCGACCAGAAACAATAGTCCTAGGCATGCCATGCAACCTTACGACTTCTCTAAAGAACAAATCCGCCATGTTTGAAGCATCATCGGATTTTATGACAAGCTATAAAATGTGCCATCTTAGAGAATCAATCCACAACAACAAAAATAGAATCCCTCCCCTTCTTAGTCTAGGCAACTCCAAAATAAAGTCCATAGAAATGTCAATCCAAGTTCTTTTTAAGAATAGCACGCAAAAGTGTTCCCAAAGTTCTATTGACAACTTCAGTTTGTCCATCCGTTTGAGGATGACAACTAGTAGAAAACAACAGTTTTGTGCCAAGTTTAGCCCATAAAGTCTTCCAAACGTAACTCAAGAATTTAACATCGCGACCAGAAACAATAGTCCTAAGCATGCCATGCAACCTTACGACTTCTCTAAAGAACAAATCCGCAATGTTTGAAGCATCATCGGTTTTTATGACAAGCTATAAATGTGTCATCTTAGAGAATCTATCCACAACAACAAAAATAGAATCCCTCCCCTTCTTAGTCCTAGGCAACCCCAAAATAAAGTCAATAGAAATGTCAATCCAAGTTCTTTTTAAGAATAGCACGCAAAAAGTGTTCCCAAAGTTCTATTGACAACTTCAGTTTGTCCATCCGTTTGAGGATGACAAGTAGTAGAAAACAACAATTTTGTGCCAAGTTTAGCCCATAAAGTCTACCAAAAGTAACTCAAGAATTTAACATCGCGACTAGAAACAATAGTCCTAGGCATGTCATGCAACCTAGCAACTTCTCTAAAGAACAAATCCGCCATGTTTGAAGCATCATCGGATTTTATGACAAGCTATAAAATGTGCCATCTTAGAGAATCAATCCACAACAACAAAAATAGAATCCCTCCCCTTCTTAGTCCTAGGCAACCCCAAAATAAAGTCCATAGAAATGTCAATCCAAGTTCTTTTTAAGAATAGCACGCAAAAGTGTTCCCAAAGTTCTATTGACAACTTCAGTTTGTCCATCCGTTTGAGGATGACAAGTAGTAGAAAACAACAATTTTGTGCCAAGTTTAGCCCATAAAGTCTTCTAAAGTAACTCAAGAATTAACATCGCGACCAGAAAACAATAGTCCTAGGCATGCCATGCAACCTAACGACTTCTCTAAAGAACAAATCCGCAATGTTTGAAGCATCATCGGTTTTATGACAAGCTATAAATTGTGCCATCTTAGAGAATCAATCCACAACAACAAAATAGAATCCCTCCCCTTCTTAGTCCTAGGCAACCCTAAAATAAAGTCCATAGAAATGTCAATCCAAGTTCTTTTTAAGAATAGCACGCAAAAGTGTTCCCAAAGTTCTATTGACAACTTCAGTTTGTCCATCCGTTTGAGGATGACAAGTAGTAGAAAACAACAATTTTGTGCCAAGTTTAGCCCAAAAGTCTTCCAAAAGTAACTCTAGAATTAACATCGCGACCAGAAAACAATAGTCCTAGGCATGCCATGCAACCTTACGACTTCTCTAAAGAACAAATCCGCCATGTTTGAAGCATCATCGGATTTTATGACAAGCTATAAAATGTGCCATCTTAGAGAATCAATCCCACAACAACAAAATAGAATCCCTCCCCTTCTTAGTCTAGGCAACTCCAAATAAAGTCCATAGAAATGTCAATCCAAGTTCTTTTTAAGAATAGCACGCAAAAGTGTTCCCAAAGTTCTATTGACAACTTCAGTTTGTCCATCGTTTGAGGATGACAAGTAGTAGAAAACAACAATTTTGTGCCAAGTTTAGCCCATAAAGTCTTCCAAAAGTAACTCAAGAATTTAACATCGCGACCAGAAACAATAGTCCTAGGCATGCCATGCAACCTAACGACTTCTCTAAAGAACAAATCCGCCATGTTTGAAGCATCATCGGATTTTATGACAAGCTATAAAATGTGCCATCTTAGAGAATCAATCCACAACAACAAAAATAGAATCCCTCCCCTTCTTAGTCCTAGGCAACCCCAAAATAAAGTCCATAGAAATGTCAATCCAAGTTCTTTTTAAGAATAGCACGCAAAAGTGTTCCCAAAGTTCTATTGACAACTTCAGTTTGTCCATCCGTTTGAGGATGACAAGTAGTAGAAAACAACAATTTTGTGCCAAGTTTAGCCCATAAAGTCTTCCAAAAGTAACTCAAGAATTTAACATCGCGACCAGAAACAATAGTCCTAGGCATGCCATGCAACCTAACGACTTCTCTAAAGAACAAATCCGCAATGTTTGAAGCATCATCGGTTTTATGACAAGCTATAAAATGTGCCATCTTAGAGAATCAATCCACAACAACAAAAATAGAATCCCTCCCCTTCTTAGTCCTAGGCAACCCCAAAATAAAGTCCATAGAAATGTCAATCCAAGTTCTTTTTAAGAATAGCACGCAAAAGTGTTCCCAAAGTTCTATTGACAACTTCAGTTTGTCCATCCGTTTGAGGATGACAAGTAGTAGAAAACAACAATTTTGTGCCAAGTTTAGCCCATAAAGTCTTCCAAAAGTAACTCAAGAATTTAACATCGCGACCAGAAACAATAGTCCTAGGCATGCCATGCAACCTAACGACTTCTCTAAAGAACAAATCCGCAATGTTTGAAGCATCATCGGTTTTATGACAAGCTATAAAATGTGCCATCTTAGAGAATCAATCCACAACAACAAAAATAGAATCCCTCCCCTTCTTAGTCCTAGGCAACCCCAAAATAAAGTCCATAGAAATGTCAATCCAAGTTCTTTTTAAGAATAGCACGCAAAAGTGTTCCCAAAGTTCTATTGACAACTTCAGTTTGTCCATCCGTTTGAGGATGACAAGTAGTAGAAAACAACAATTTTGTGCCAAGTTTAGCCCATAAAGTCTTCCAAAAGTAACTCAAGAATTTAACATCGCGACCAGAAACAATAGTCCTAGGCATGCCATGCAACCTACGACTTCTCTAAAGAACAAATCCGCAATGTTTGAAGCATCATCGGTTTTATGACAAGCTATAAAATGTGCCATCTTAGAGAATCTATCCACAACAACAAAAATAGAATCCCTCCCCTTCTTAGTCCTAGGCAACCCCAAAATAAAGTCCATAGAAATGTCAATCCAAGTTCTTTTTAAGAATAGCACGCAAAAGTGTTCCCAAAGTTCTATTGACAACTTCAGTTTGTCCATCCGTTTGAGGATGACAAGTAGTAGAAAACAACAATTTTGTGCCAAGTTTAGCCCATAAAGTCTTCCAAAAGTAACTCAAGAATTAACATCGCGACCAGAAACAATAGTCCTAGGCATGCCATGCAACCTAACGACTTCTCTAAAGAACAAATCCGCAATGTTTGAAGCATCATCGGTTTTATGACAAGCTATAAAATGTGCCATCTTAGAGAATCAATCCACAACAACAAAAATAGAATCCCTCCCCTTCTTAGTCCTAGGCAACCCCAAAATAAAGTCCATAGAAATGTCAATCCAAGTTCTTTTTAAGAATAGCACGCAAAAGTGTTCCCAAAGTTCTATTGACAACTTCAGTTTGTCCATCCGTTTGAGGATGACAAGTAGTAGAAAACAACAATTTTGTGCCAAGTTTAGCCCATAAAGTCTTCCAAAAGTAACTCAAGAATTTAACATCGCGACCAGAAACAATAGTCCTAGGCATGCCATGCAACCTAACGACTTCTCTAAAGAACAAATCCGCAATGTTTGAAGCATCATCGGTTTTATGACAAGCTATAAAATGTGCCATCTTAGAGAATCAATCCACAACAACAAAAATAGAATCCCTCCCCTTCTTAGTCCTAGGCAACCCCAAAATAAAGTCCATAGAAATGTCAATCCAAGTTCTTTTTAAGAATAGCACGCAAAAGTGTTCCCAAAGTTCTATTGACAACTTCAGTTTGTCCATCCGTTTGAGGATGACAAGTAGTAGAAAACAACAATTTTGTGCCAAGTTTAGCCCATAAAGTCTTACCAAAAGTAACTCAAGAATTTAACATCGCGACTAGAAACAATAGTCCTAGGCATGTCATGCAACCTTAGCGACTTCTCTAAAGAACAAATCCGCCATGTTTGAAGCATCATCGGATTTTATGACAAGCTATAAAATGTGCCATCTTAGAGATCAATCCACAACAACAAAAATAGAATCCCTCCCCTTCTTAGTCCTAGGCAAAACCCCAAAAATAAAGTCCATAGAAATGTCAATCCAAGTCTTTTTAAGAATAGCACGCAAAAGTGTTCCCAAAGTTCTATTGACAACTTCAGTTGTGTCCATCCGTTTGAGGATGACAAGTAGTAGAAAACAACAATTTGTGCCAAGTTTAGCCCATAAAAAAAAAAAACAAAAAAAAAAAAAAAAAAAAAAAAAAAAAAAAAAAAAAAAAAAAAAAAAAAAAAATAAAAAAAAAAAAAAAAAAATCTATTCTTAATTTTGTTTAAAGAAATTTTTTTGTTTTTTTTTTTTTTTTTTTTTTTTTTTTTTTTTTTTTTTTTTTTTTTTTTTTTTTTTTTTTTTTTTTTTTTTTTTTTTTTTTTTTTTTTTTTTTTTTTTTTTTTTTTTTTTTTTTTTTTTTTTTTTTTTTTTTTTTTTTTTTTTTTTTTTTTTTTTTTTTTTTTTTTTTTTTTTTTTTTTTTTTGTTTTTTTTTTATTTTTTTTT